>NW_015168130.1:93727-109548 GCF_001447785.1 Gekko japonicus | reverse complement strand
AGTGGGGAATCAAACCTGGTTCTCCCAGATTAGAGAACATAAGAACATAAGAACATAAGAGATGCCAATGTTGGATCAGGCCAAAGGCCCATCCAGTCCAACACTCTGTATCCCACAGTGGCCAGAAATACCAGTGCCATCAGGAGGTCCACCAGTGGGGCCAGGACATTAGAAGCCCTCCCACTGTTGACCCCCCCCCAAGCACCAAGATGACAGAGCATCACTTGCCCCAGAGTCCCTATCTATACCTTGTGGCTAATAGCCACTGATGGACCTCTGCTCCATATGCTTATCTAATTCCCTTTTGAAGCCGTCCATGCTTGTAGCTGCCACCACTTCCTGTGGCAGTGAATTCCAAGTGTTAATCACTCTTTGGGTGAAGAAGTACTTCCTTTTATCCGTTCTAACCCGACCGCTCAGCAATTTCATGGAGTGCCCACGGGTTCTTGTATTGTGAGAAAGGGAGAAAAGTACCTCTTTCTCTACCTGCTCTTTCCCATGCATAATCTTATAAACCTCAATCATGTCACCCCTCAGTCGTCGTTTCTCCAAGCTAAAGAGCCCTAAGCGCCTTAACCGTTCCTCATAGGGAAAGTGTTCCAACCCTTTTATCATTCGAGTTGCTCTTTTCTGCACTTTTTCCAAAGCTATAATATCCTTTTTAAGGTGTGGTGACCAGAATTGCACACAGTATTCCAGATGAGGTCGCACCATTGATTTATATAGCGGCATTATGATATTGGCTGATCTGTTTACAATACCCTTCCTAATAATCCCCAGCATAGCATTGGCCTTCTTTATTGCAGTCACACACTGTCTCGACATTTTCAGTGAGTTATCTACTACAACTCCAAGATCTCTCTCTTGATCTGTCTCTGCCAGTTCAGACCCCATCAACGTGTATTTATAGTTAGGATTTTTGGCTCCAATGTGCATCACCTTGCACTTGGCCACATTGAACCCCATTTGCCATGTTGACGCCCACTCGCCCAACTTTGACAGATCCCTTTGGAGTGCCTCACAATCCTCACTGGTTTTCACCACCCTGAACAACTTCGTATCATCCGCAAATTTAGCCACTTCACTGCTTACTCCCAACTCCAAATCATTAATGAACAAGTTAAAAAGCAGTGGACCAAGTACTGATCCCTGTGGTACCCCACTGCTTACACCCCTCCACTGGGAGAACTGCCCATTTATACTCACTCTCTGTTTTCTATTAATTAGCCAGTTTTTGATCCATAAAAGGACTTGTCCTTTTATCCCATGATTTTTGAGCTTGCTTAGGAGCCTTTGATGAGGAACTTTATCAAAAGCTTTCTGGAAGTCAAGGTAAACAATATCTATTGGATCCCCCTTGTCCACATGTTTGTTCACCCCCTCAAAGAACATTAACAGGTTAGTGAGACAAGATCTTCCCTTACAGAACCCATGTTGAGTCTGCCTCAATAGGTTTTGTTCATCTATGTGCCTACTAATTCTTTCCTTAATAATGGTTTCCACCAATTTACCCGGTATCGACGTCAGACTGACAGGCCTGTAATTTCCCGGATCTCCTCTGGAACCCTTTTTAAAGATGGGAGTGACATTAGCTACCTTCCAGTCCTCAGGAATGGAGGCTGATTTTAAGGAGAGATTACATATTTTTGTCAGGAGATCCACAAGTTCACAATTGAGTTCTTTCAGAACTCTTGGATGTATGCCATCTGGGCCTGGTGATTTATCAGTTTTTAAGTTGTTTATCAGTTTTAGGACCTCCTCTCTCGTCACCTCAATCTGACTCAGGTCTTTCAACACCCCTCCCGAACTCAGCGGCTCTGGAGTGGGCAAGCACCTCTCATCTTCCACAGTGAAGACGGAGGCAAAAAATGCATTTAGCTTCTCAGCCATTTCCCTATCATCCTTCAGTACTCCTTTTACCCCTTGGTCATCCAAGGGCCCCACTGCCTCCCTGGCTGGTTTCCTGTTTCTAATGTATTTGAAGAAAGTTTTATTGTTGGTCTTTACATTTTTTGCTATATGCTCCTCATATTCCCTTTTTGCCTGCCTGACCACAGACTTGCATTTTATTTGCCATAGCCTGTGTTCTGTTTTATCAGCCTCACTGTGACTAGCTTTCCACCGCTTAAAGGAATCCTTTTTACCTTTTACAGCTTCCATTACTTTGTTTGTTAACCATGTAGGCTTTTTCTTATACCTGTTTGTGCCTTTCCTAACCTGCGGAATATATTTTATTTGAGCTTCTAGAATTGTAGTTTTAAACAGTTTCCAAGCTTCCCCAATGGTTTTGACCCTTTCTACTTTTCCCTTCAGTTTCCTCCCCACATGTCCCCTCATATCAGAGAAGTTACCCCTTTTAAAGTTAAAAGTGGTTGTGTGAGTCTTTTTGGCCAATTCCCTATTTATACAAATGTTGAACTCAACAACATTATGATCACTGTTCCCAAGCGGTGCAATCACTTTTACATCTCTCACCAGGTCTTGAGTGTTACGTAGGACCAAATCAAGGATCACCTCTCCCCTGGTAGGTTCCGTGACCATCTGCTCCACAGCAGTCATTTAGAGTGTCTAGAAAGTCAATCTCTTTTTCTCAACTAGAACACATATTGACCCAATCAATGTGTGGGTAGTTAAAATCACCTATGATGACACAATGTTTTTGTCTAGCTGCTATCTTTAATTCATTCATCATTTTATAATCCTTCTCTATCTTTTTTTTTCTTTTTTTTCAGTTTATAATTTATTTATTTCGTTTAGAAAGCCAGTATCATATGGAGTTACACAGATTTCATATATACAAACTTCTTGTACAACATGTACTTTTCCTAACAACACAGAATGACAAATCCTTCAGATTTCATTTCATTTTAACATCTTCCCTTTTTCTCTTTCATTATTTTCCCCGCATTTTGGACCATCTTTCTAGGAATTATTACATCCCACGAGTTTCTTATCTGCATTGTAAATCTTTCATGATTGTACAAATATCATCTCATACCTCATAAGCAATTTTCTGCATTCCATATATGGGCTTGAATTTATAATTTTATAAATAAGTTTTAATCTCTTTTTTATTTGTTATGTATAATTTTCTGTTTTCCCACATTTTAAGCATTATATTAATCCCTTAATTTTCTACTAGAATCTTTATCTCCGTTTTAGTTTCCAAATTTTACTTTCTAGTTCCTTATACATTATTCTAGTTCCTTATACATTATACATTATCTTTTTCATTACACACAGTCGAGGCTTCTCTAGCTTGGCTCAATCTGCTTCTAAAGTATAAAACCCTTTTAACAGAAATAAATTTTTAAACCAAACATCATCAAACTGGTCGTTATTACCAGAAAAAAAATCGACCAACAACCAACAAGTACATTCATCATTTTATAATCCTCCTCTATCTTTTGATCCCAGTGTTAAGTTTCCTTTTGGCCCCCCTATTTCAACCCACAGAACTTCCAGAAGCAAATCCAATTCTCTTAGCCTCTCAATCTTTCTGGACTTTATACCCTCTCTGACATACAGAGCCACCCCACCTCCAACCCTTCCCCCCCTATCCTTCCGATATAATATATAACCGGGAATCACTGTATCCCACTGATTTTCCTCATCCCACCAAGTTTCTGAAATACCCACAATGTCTATTTTTCCCTTCGACACCAAGCACTCCAACTCCCCGATTTTTACATACAGACAGTATGTGCCTTCCACTCTTCTTGGCATTAGAAACCAGGAGACGTACCCCTGAGAAACTCTCTTTTTATAATATCCACCAGTGATGTCAGCTGTGCTCTTCCACAAGTAAGAGAGTAGAAAGAAGAAGAAGAGATTGGATTTATACCCCCGCCCTTCACTGCCCCAAAGGAGTCTCAGAGCGGTTTACAAACTCCTTTCCCTCCCCCTCCCCACAACAGACACCCTGTGAGGTAGGTGGGGCTGAGAGAGCTCTTTTTCAAGGACAGCTCTTATCAGAACTATGGCTTGTCCAAGGTCATCCAGCCAGGTGCAAGTGGAGGAGTGGGGAATCAAACCCAGTTCTCCCAGATTACAGTCTGTGCACTTGACCACCACCCCAAACTGGCTCGCTTATCAGAACTATGGCTTGCCCAAGGTCATCCAGCCAGGCGCAAGTGGAGGACTGGGGAATCAAACCTAGTTCTTCCAGATTAGAGTCCGCGCACTTAACCACTACACCAAACTGGCAGATGATGAATAACCTGGAAATAGATTCAGGTGGGTAGCCATGTTGGTCTGCAGCAACAGAACAAAGTTTGAGTCCAGTGGCATCTTTAAGACCAACAAAGTTTTATTCTGGGTGTAAGCTTTTGTGTGGAAGCACACTTCTTCAGATACACTGAAACAGAAGTCACAGAAGTCACCAACCATTACATACAGATAGTATGTGAGAAGGATGTTGCCAGGAAGGGGCAATTACAGTCAAGATGCATAAGTCACCAAGCAGTAAATATAGTTAAGACTGAATGAAGGCAATTGGTAAGACCCGTGAATAGCAGCAAATTAGCATACAGCATAATAAAGGCGTTTACAAACAGATGTGAGAACTGAATAATGTTAGCATGTATATTAAGACAAGAAACCAATGTCTCTGTTAAGGCCCCCCCCCAGGCCACTGTCCTAAGTGTTGTCATAACTTGTAACTCAGCAATTCCCCATCTATATATCTAATAGCCAAGTTGTCCCCTCCGTGCGGATATCTAAATCCGCACAACAGGGGCACTTGGGGGGCAGAGATATTTCCCTGCACACTTGGAGCAGTCCCCAGGTGTGCAGAAAAATCTAAAAACTTGAAAAAAATATACGGGGGATATTTAAATCCTCCCCAAAAATAAAACAGGGGGGGGGATCGGCGGGCCCGGGGGCTGGGAGGCTCGCAGGCCTCACCACTAGTGCCCGGGGGGGGAGATCAGTGGGCTTGGTGGCTAGGAGGCACTCAAGCCTCACCGCTGGTGCCCAGGGGGGAGATCAGCAGCTGGGAGGTGCTCAGGCCTCGCTGCTGGTGCCCGAGGGGAGGAAGATCAGCGGGGGAAAGATCGGCAGGGGAGATCGGCAGGCCCGTAGCTGGGAGGCACCTTGCCGCCGAGGCCCAGGGGTGGGGAAGAAGGCTTACCTGTGGAGCTGCTTCTGCAGGACGGGAGCCTTTAGGAATACTCCCCCCTGCGAGTATCGCGGGTCCCGCTTCTTGTTCTATTCTGTTCTTCAAGTTCCTTTGCAATAGAACAGTTACTTTGAGGTCCCCCACTGAATGTCCTGGAGGCTGAAGTGTTCTTCTACAGGTTTCTCAGTTTTGGGATTCTTGATGTCAGATTTGTGTCCATTTACCCTTTGGCATAGGGTTTGACCTGTTTGCCCTATGTAGGGAACTGAAGGGCATTGTTGCCATTTAATGGCATGTACAATGTTAGAAGATAAGCAAGTGAATGAGCCTGAGATGGTGTAGTTGATGTTATTAGGTCCAGTGATTGTGTTGTCTGGGTGTATGTGGCAGTAAAGCTGGCGTCTGGGTTTACTGCAAGCTCTGGTACCAGTGTCCATGTTCAAATTAGATGCTGTATTATTGTGGGTGAGGAGTTGTTTAAGATTGGGGGCGGTCTAGGGCAATGCTCCCTCTAAGCTGCGGAGTCTTGTGAGCAAAAATTCTACTTTGTGAGCTCCTGGCATTAAAGTTGTGAGCGAGCGATTTGGCTGCTGCATAAATTAGTTTGCTCTGGAGCCGTCCTTCCTGAGCGAAGACAAAAATCTGTGAGCCGGAGGCTAAAAAACTGTGAGCTAGCTCACACTAACTCAGCTTAGAGGGAAGACTGGTCTAGGGGACTGTCTGGGGGCAAAAAAGGTTGGTCTTAAAGGTGCCACTGGACTCAAACCTGGAAATAGACACTGAAGTGTAAATTGGAACAGGCTTATGTCCTGGGTCATGATGAGGGCTGAGTTTTTATTCTTCTTATTTTGATGTTCTTTTAATTCAGTAATTAGTAGTAAAAAAAAACCTTGCACATGTTCCACTCACAACTGAGGCAAGGTACATGCACTTCCAGGTGAAAAGAAGGTGGTGAATACAATAAGAGTCCTTCTAAAGCTTGCTAAGAATCTACCGCCTGCTATTAAAGAAAAGTAATGACTGGGCTTCACAGGGATGGTTCCTTTTGTCCAGCTTTCCAAAATCCTAAAGTATGATTTGCTGAGCCTGGGACATTAAGCAGAGTCTAGAACCAGCCAGATGGATCAGAGATCCTCTGGAATATCACAATATAACAGCCCCATCAGCAGAACTATTTTTGAGATAACATAGATAGCACTAAGAACAAGCAGTCTCAGGCAGAAGTCTTTCACCATCACTTTTCACCCAATCCTTTTAACGAGAGATGCTGGGAACTGACCTGAGACATTTGACATGCAAAGCAGATGCACTACCACTGAGCTGTGGGCCTGAAGACATTCAGCCCTTCCCATTTATTTTTATTTTATTTTTCGCATTTATATCCCGCCCATCCTGTAAACGGGCTCAGGGCGGGTCACAACAGTTCAATAAATATGATAAAATTTAAAACACATTGAAACATATAAAATCAGTAGTCATGCTTGCCGTAGGGAGAATCCGGCCCATTGATGTAACTAGGTATTGCCGGTTATCAGTAGGTGGGAGACCGCAACTTCGGGGGGGGGCATATGTGGATGCTCACTGCCTCAGCCAAAGGCGTGGTGGAACAGGTCCGTCTTGCAGGCCCTGCAGAATTAAATAAGACCCCGCAGGGCCCTGATCTCGATAGGGAGCATGTTCCACCAGGTGGGGGCCAGGGCAGAAAAAGCCCTGGCCCTGGTCGAGGCTAGACAGACGTCCTTTGGGTCAGGGATCACCAGGAGATGTTGACTCTCAGAGCGTAACATTCTCCGAGGCGTCTATGGGAAGAGGTGGTCCCTTAGGTAAGTTGGTCCCAGGCCGTATAAGGTTTTGAAGGCAATTACCAACACCTTGAAGCAGATCCGGTACTCAACTGGCAGCCAATGCAGCTGACAGAGCACATGCCAAACGCGAGCCCACACAGGCGTCAACGTCAGCCATCAAAAACATGACATGGATTGATGAGATTTATGATGGCCAAGCCCTTAAATCCAAACTTTACAGCTTCCATACAATTTCACTGCCTGTGACATAATTGGAATACCCTCTCACACACACACCTACAGGTTAACTGTTAGGACACTGTGCATATGCATATAAACAGCATCCTTCCAGCATCACAAACAGGGTACTAGAGGGCAAGGATGAAAGCAGATAGCAGAGGTCATTTCGGGGGGGAACACGGGGGAACGCAGTTCCCCCGGGTGAGGTGCAGGGGGCGGGGCACATGACGAAGCCCCGCCCCCTGCTTCCGGCTGCCCCGCTTCCGGCCCTCATTCAGCCAGGAGGAGGCTGGAGAAGAGGGAGGGTAAGTTGCTTCCTCCCCGCCTCTCCCCACCCCTGCCTGCCTGGGGCCAGGGAGGGCCTTCGCGGGGCTTCCTTGCACTCCTGCCGGCCTTGCAGGTCCACCGCCGGGTCCCTGATGTCAGGGGGTGTGGCATATGCTAATGAGTTATGCTAATGAGTTCCCCTAGCTCTTTTTCTACGAAATGACCCCTGGCAGATAGCACCATATTTCACTGATAACTGGGAAGTTTATTCACAAATTATGTCAACCCTAGGAAAATTTCAATGCATCATACAATCATTTGACAGCATAAGACATAGATTCCACTGAAGCAGCTGTTGAATCAATAGGAACACCACCAGCTACAATGCAAGTCATAAGACTTTTTATTCAAGGAAGGCAAGGTGGGCCAGTGCTCCAAATCTTCCTTTTTGGCACCATGATGTTCTCAAAGAGAACTTTTTTTTCCTTTTAGAGCTACAGCTTTGCTTCTGAAAGATAGTCAAATAGATAAGAACACAAGAACATAAGAAAAGCCAATGTTGTATCAGGCCAAAGGCCCATCCAGTCCAACACTCTGTCACACAGTGACCAAAAATAACATGTGCCATCAGGAGGTCCAGCAGTGGGGCTAGGACACTAGAAGCCCTCCCACTGTTGCCCCCCCCCAAGCTTGCCCCAGACTGAGAGTTCCTATCTATACCTTGTGGCTAATAGCCACTGAGGGACCTCTGCTCCATATGTTTCTCCAATTCCCTCTTGAAGCCGTCCATGCTTGCAGCTGCCACCACCTCCTATGGCAGCGAATTCCATGTGTTAATCACTCTTTGTGTGAAGAAGGACTTCCTTTTATGTCTTCTAACCCAGCTGCTCAGGATATTCATTGAGTGCCCACGAGTTCTTGTATTGTGAGAAAGGGAGAAAAGTACTTCTTTCTCTACCTGCTCTATCCCATGCATAATCTTATAAACCTCAATCATATCACCCCTCAGCTGTCGTTTCTCCAAGCTAAAGAGCCCCAAGCGCTTTAAGTTTTCTTCACAGGGAATGTGTTCCAACCCTTTTGTCATTCCAGTTGCCCTTTTCTGCACTTTTTCCAATGCTATAATATCCTTTTAGAGGTGTGGTGACCAGAACTGTACACAGTACTCCAAATGAGGTCGCACCATTGATTTATACAGGGGCATTATGATACTGGCTGATTTAAATTCCGTTCCCAATAATCCCCAGGATAGCATTGGCCTTTTTTATTGCAGTCGCATGCTGTCTCGATATTTTCAGTGAGTTATCTACCACAACTTCAAGATCTCTCTCTTGGTCAGTCTCCGCCAGTTTGGACCCCATCAACATGTATTTATAGTTAGGATTTTTGGCCCCAATGTGTATCACTTTGTACTTGGCCACATTGAACCCCATTTGCCACGTTGACGCCCACTCGCCCATCCTTGACAGATCCCTTTGGAGTGCCTCACAATCCTCCCTGGTTCTCACCACCCTGAACAACTTTGTGTCATCTGCAAATGTAGCCACTTCACTGCTTATTCCCAACTCCAAATCATTAATAAACAAGTTAAAAAGCATCGGACCCAGCACTGATCCCTGTGGTACCCCACTGCTTACCACCCTCCACTGAGAAAATTGCCCATTTATACTCACACTTTGTTTCCTATTAATCAAACAGTTTTTGATCCACAAAAGGACTACCTTGTTCTCAGTACAAAGGATCCGGGCTTAGTTTTAGTTTCTGCCTCAGAAATGTTAGTATACTAACAGGGGTCATTTCATAGAAAAAGAGGTGCAGGAGCTCATTAGCATAACTCATTAGCATAACTTATTTGCATATGCCACATCCCCTGACATCGCTGGAAGTATGTCAGAAGGCAAGAAAGAGAGAGAGAGAGAGAGAGAGAGAGAGAGAGAGAGAGAGAAAGAGAGAGAAAGAGAGAGAAAGAGAGAGAAAGAGAGGGGACAGCCATTAAGCCTCAGAAATACCACTATTGTGGTAGGATAGCTTCAGTGGTGGCTGAAGCCTTCAGAAGGCTGGTCGGAGGAACAAGAACCTTTCCAGGGGTCATTTTACTGCAGCCAGGCCACACCCCATGTCTTCCCTTGACTTGCCCAGGTGCCCCACGGCTGCGGGATGCCTGGCAAGATGGCCCTTAAATGCCTCTTCGATCCTTCCAGGCCCCCCCAGCCTGCCCGCTTCGGAGTCGCTGGGGGGGTCGCTCTCAAGGCCTTCCCTCTGCAGCACAGAGGTTTAAGCTGTAGTGGGCGTGGCCGACTCTGAAGCCAGCCGGAACTCCGTTCCTGTGCGTTTCTGCCCAAAAATAGCCCTGTTTTGTCTTTAGATTTTTCTCTGACACAGCTCCTCTTACCTTTGGAGGCAGCCACAGTAGCAAGGGAGTGCATATGGGTCTCCCTCTGCTCCATCGCTGGCTTCCCCATGATCTCCAAGTGGGTGTCTGTCTGATCCTAGCCTGCAGATGCCTCTTTCCAGGTCACCTTGCAGTTTTCTCCTTCCAGAAAGATGGGGTGCCCAGCCATAGAGGAAGTCACGGCTAGTCTGGCACGACAAAGACAGAAGGTGCCTTAAGTGGGAAAGCAAGTGATCAGGAAAGGAATGGCTGCCCCCTGAACCGACTTTAAATAGACAAGTTGGGGAAAGTTGGGAGGAGAAACAGGAGCAAACGAAGCACTGTGTGGCACCTCCTCCTCCTCCTTTTACTCTGGTGGGTGAAAGCAGCGGTGGCGGCTCTTCGGTGGCGGCCACCAGGTGGGAGGAGATGGGGAGGGAAGCTGAGCCTGGCGCAGGCACGCTGGAGGGCCCAGCCAGGAAAGGGGGATGCACAATGCCTGGGGCAGGCGCCAAAGTGGATGTTAGCAACAGCCTCGAGATAGGCAGTGAGGGGCAAGCACAAGAGGTAAAGGAGGCATTTTTTTTAAAAAAAGAGCGAGGTGGCGAGGCAGCAACAGCAAGGAGTAAGACGGCAAAAATTAAAGGCAACACGCTCGCTGGTGGGAGGCAAGAGGGGAGGGGACAGAAGAAGGGAGCGACCGAGCGACAGCGGCCCTCGCCATTTGAAGAAGTGGAGGGGCAGCCAACTGTGACTCGGGGGAGGGCTCATAAAAGCAGGCATTCCCCCACGGGGGGGGGCTGGCACCGACTCCCGGAGCGGCGCTCCCCTGCGCTCCTGCTCCAAATGACCCCTGATACTATAGGCTGGAGCCAGCAAACCATTCCTGTGAGTAGAAGCATTTCTACTCACCCAGTAGTACTTTCTCACCTCCCCCTTCCAGCTGCAGCTCAAAATACCCCCTGAAACTCTGCTCCTGGGGGGGGGGGGACAGGAACAGCATTTCAGAAGATATGTGGGCTGCAGCAGGAAGGGCAGAGATGAGAAACTGATGGTCTGCATGAGGCTGTCCTTCCATCCACGGAAACACTACACTGAATCCAGCACTTCCTCCGCCCGCTAAAGCTCATGAATTTTTTAATTTGAAAAGATAATTTTCCATTCAGTCTGTGTGTGCAGCTATCAGATGGGGACCACAGCACCCTCACATGCAAACTACTTACAATACGACCCACCCACCCTAACCAACTGAAGTCCCTAGAAGCCACATCAATGCATTTTTATTTTACTTGTTTACTTTTACAGGCATTTTTGTCTTTGGGGTGTCACTATAATGGGGAACATTTTCATGGTTCCCTACATCAACGAGTGTAGCTGGGCATTTACCTCAAACAATAAAGTTGTAGTTTTTGTTAGTTAAATTGCACATCTTTCTCTTACACTTGAGGACTTTCCTTAAGATCCTTTAAAAGTCCATATGTAGATTCAGAAGGATCACAAATGGGTGGTCAGCTGCCTGACTGAATAATGACTTTACATAAGCTCCAGGTTTGAACAGTGGAAGTCATTCAAACGGCACACTGACATGCAGACATTACTACATTAGTATATATTCACTATTCAGGCAGCAGGAAAGGAGCAAACAAAATGAGACTTCCTAGCCAGAACCAGATCAATTACTCCAAAGCAAATCAAGGACTATTTGCTCCAAACTGATATGGAACTGTGCAATTCTGCCTTTGCCCCTCCCAGCCCAAGTAAGGTGACACTTTGCAGTGCATAGTTACTTGCCACACAGGCAAAGGGCTCTGATGTAAATAGACCTGCCACATTTAGAAAGTTTACCCTAACCAACCTGGACTCTGAAAGGCAGGGAAAATGCCTTCCCTCTCAAGCTTCCATCTCCAAATTGTGGGCCAGGCCCTCTAGTGGAGGATAGAAGTGCAAGGACTAATCGATTTGTTGATTTTAATTTGTATTTCTGTGTGTTTTAATCTGTTGTAAATCACCCAGAGCTCTGTGTACTCAGGGATGAGGCAATTCAGAAATTCAAATAATAATAATCCTATATATATGCCTTCATTCTCTGTCTTCATTCTTGGTCTTCATTCTGTCTAATAAAAAAGCCCAGCATATGGGCACTTTCCAGCTCTCCCATTGGCTGTGCATTCCATCAGCCATTGGCCCATCAACTGCTACTCAAGAGTATTCACATGCCATTGGCTGGGTACTGGGTCTGCTCCTCTCCGTCGTCCACTGCCGGCTTGGTCACTTCCCTTACAGAATAAACTGCCAAAATCGCTGTCTCTCCTGATGAATATACTTCTCCTGCTTGGCTCCTCTGACTGTCTACTGAGGTGAGCTACCGGCCCTCAAATCATTCTCTTATCTTCCTGCTGTGGGGCTAACTTTCCAGTCAGCGGCTGTTGTTAGAGTCCACCTTTCAAAGCAATTGTTTTCTCCAAGAGGAGAGAGAGATCTGTTGTCTGGAGTTCAGTTGTGATACCAGGTGATACCACAGCCAGTGTGACGTAGCAGTTAGCGCTTCAGAGCTTGGTCTGCCAGACCCTGGTTCTTGCTGTGGAAGCTAAGTGAGTAATTTTGGACCAGTCACAGACTTTCAGCCTAACCTACCTCACAGGGTTGCCGTGCAGATCAAAAGGGGAAGAGGAGAATGATGTGAGCTGCTTTGGTCCCTACTGCGGAGAAAGACTGTGCTCTTCCTAGGTACAGACTGCAGGGAGAGGGAAGGAGATTGAAAGCTGAAGTCAGAGGGGCAGATCAAGGCCGGTTGATGGTTGGCTGGGAAGGAGATAGGGTTGCCAACTCCAGGTTGGTAAATTCCTAGAGATTTGAGGGGTAGAGCCTGGAGAAGGTGGGGTTTCAGGAGGGGTAGGACAAGAGACAGGTACAATGCCATAGACTCCACCCTCCAAACCAACCATTTTCTTCTGGGAACCATTGTTGCCAATCTCCAGGGGAGGGCTGGATATCACTCAGAATTACAACTGTTCTTCAGGTGGCAGAGATCAGTCCCCCTGGAGAAAATGGTGGTAGTATCTAATTCATTATACCCTGCTGAGGTCGCCACAGCAAATTGATGCTGAATGCCCAAGGCTGGGGCACATGCCAAGAGCCTCTTTCTAGAGTCTGTTGTATTTATTTCCATAATGGGCTTTATTCCTAATAACAACAATAACAATAATAGACCCCTCCAAAGAAGCCACCAATGCAGAAGCTCCTGGGAGTCATCTTCAACCCCAATAAGCAGGGACTGTGGACTATTCCCTCTCAAGAGGGTGCACATGCTCCCATCTTCACCCAGCATTGTGTAGTAGTAGTAATTCCAGGATAAGAAGTCCCAAACAATCATCACTTGCTGGTGTCACATACATTCAAAATTTTTATTGCAGTGTGCAATCTTTATTGTATGCATTAACTATGCATTGAAAGCAGGGGAGATGGAATCTTCCATTTTAATCCAAACCATTATTTTATTTAGTACATTATCCCACTCTTTCTCTAAAAAGCACAGTGTGGTGTACATCATTCCCTATCCTCCATTTTATCTGCACAAACACCCTATGATGTAGGTTAGATCCTCATTCAAGGTCACCCAGTGAGTTTCACAGAAAACAGAGACTTGAACCTGGGTCATTTTATACCCAACCCCAACACAACACTGCCACTGGCAAAGAACAGTGGGTTACGTAGTATCTAATTCAGCCGGAGGCAGATGTCCAACTAATTCCGCACAGAACTTCAGTCTTTTGTATCCATCTAAAAAAATCCTTATCTTTAAAACAGCAAATAACATGCTCAAAAAAAACCCCTCCCAGTACCCACCTTTCTTTCGAGTCAATCCACTTACTCTCACATGACCACTATACTCTCAATTTAAAATGAGCTTAATTTCAACTATATGTGCTTCTTTCCATCTGCACATTTGTTGGCATTTATTACTGCACAGAGATCTGAGCATGCACTAGCAGCAGCTGCCAGCAAAATCACGTGTGTCCAAGATCAGGAGCCCAAGTGTATGGACGGTTTTTGAAGCTGCACACTTGGCAGCATTCATCACCCCATTAAGGAGCCAAGTAGGGGCCACTGTCAGCACATGCTGAGAATTGTGAAGCAACATACTATGTCACATGACATTCACAGATTATTGCACAGTTATTTAAGTAATAGTATGACTTCCCTAACATACAAACCACAGTTCCCATGTGGCAAGGCAAGAACGCAACAAAATATTTACAATCCAATTCAGAACCCTGAGGACAAAGTAGGTGCTTCTTTTTCATTCTGTTCTCTGTTTACAATCTCAGCAGAGGAAAGCTCACGTCACTCATTTTCTCTCCCACAATGCAAGCCAAGCCCCCACCTCCCACACATTTTCAGCATTCAATCAACATTCAACCATTCAAATGATGGTCCCAGTCATGTCCTGCTCCTTCCCCACTTTCAGCCTTCTGGTGGGACCTGGGGAGGCCCTGGAATTACACCTCATCTCTAGACTACAGAGATCAGCTCCCCAGGAGAAAATGGATGTTTTGGGGAGTGGACCTTATGACATTATATCTCACTGAAGTCCCTGTCCTCCCCAGGTTCCATCCTCAAATCTCCAAGAGTTTCCCAGCCTGGATCTGGCAAAAAAACCCCCAACCATCCCTGGTCAATAGCCTGGAGACCTGGAAACCCTACTTCATACCATGATTCCAAACCAGAATTAAAACATGGTTCAGAGGCATCATTTATGGTTCAGGTACAGTGACAAACTCTAGCCTGCCACAAAAGCAATTATTTCCAAACCACACGCATGGGGAGGAGGCATAGGAAAGAAGCATGCAGGCCAAAGGATTTCCAAGGCATATTTCCTTTAACCACCAATCATGGTCTGTCGTGATACATGAGTTATGCCAGTGGGTCAGTACCGCTCAGACATTTTAAGGCAATAACATGCACAGTCTATTTTCAGCTTCTTTGATTAGGAGTAGGGAAAACTGCATCCTACGGTCTTACAGAAATTGACCTGTACCCAAGGGCTCAAGTCACCAAGTGCTCTGATTACAGCAGATGCAGATCCTCTGCTTTTCAAAGAAAGGAGATATCAGGGCACAAGCCTGCTCTGAGACCAGCTCATCGACTGTTACTGAACCCTAATGTGTCCAGTGGTGACCAGGAAGCAGTCCACACACACCGAGGAACACTTTCAAAATTACTCCCCATGTGGGAAAAGCAGGCCATGTGAGGCAGTACTCTGCAGAAGAGCCGATGCAAGGTCAAAAGAACATCTGCCGCCTGTCACATTTCTGACACTGGCCCACACTCACAGGCCCGATTGAGAAGGAAAGTAAACCAATTTATGTCAAGTGATCTAGTTCAAAACAAAGGAGCAACGGTATTTGCATGCAGCACTTTCTCCACAGTGTTCTGCAGTAAACCTGCAGGCCTCTTTTGTGGAACAGTGGCCTGCAAAGCTTAACAGCCACCAAAGAAGGTATTTCCCCCCCCCTCCTTTGCACCCTCTCTTATGGCCTGTAGACATCCAACCCTCTCCTCTTACAGAGCCAATGCAGACAGTCGCCTTTAAGGAAAGCCCACCCTGGACTCTTGCCAGACTTGGGAACACCTGTCAGTTGAGGAAACTGTCAGTGGGGGAGGGGGGGCGAATCGGAGGCGGGCTGCCAGGCCCAGAACCCCTCCTCCAGCCCTCGCTCTCTCCAGCAGGCTCCACCACAGAGACCTCCACGGGAGCCAATATCGGCACTCTGAAGAATCAACCCTGTAATCTATGACGTTTATATCAGCGTTTCCTTCCTTCCCTCCATCAGAGAACGGAAGGGGGCGTCTGGAGGACCGCCCGAAAGGTCTCCCCCATCCAGGGCAACTGACCAGCCCTCCATCGGTTTCGCCTCGAGCCCGCTCGCTCCCGCCAGGCGCCTCCCAGAAGTCCCCGTTAAACCCAAGCCGACGGGCGGCGCTTCCTAACACCGCCGCTTCTGTCGCCGTTTGCAGACGGCCTGGCCCGAGCGGGGGG
>NW_015168130.1:92490-93708 GCF_001447785.1 Gekko japonicus | reverse complement strand
GGCTCGCGGGGCTCAAGTGCGGGCGGGAGGCAAACCTCGCCCACGTTTCGCCTGACGTTGCAGGAGCCGCAGCGGATCCTCAGCTCCTCCTGCCAGAGGCTTGTCTGTCTGTCTGGCACCCGTGATGTCTCTGGCTGGTGGGACCCAATTCACGGGGACACACCGATATCCCTTGGACTGGAACGGAACCCGACATCAGGCCCCGACCATCTAGCTCCAGCGCCACACCGACCCCGGGGGGCCTTTCCCTGACCTTAAACAGCTACAAATGGGAGCCCTCCGCACGCCAAGCCCAGCACGCCCTGGCGCCTCTCCCTGGTGGACGTGCTAGGTTCCCAGGGCCGGCTCACTCACTAGGCGAACTAGGAGATCGCCTAGAGAGGGCTGACCCTTAGGGGCGCCAAACTGCACCCGGCCATACTCTGGGAGTTTCTTATTTGTGTTTTTTATTCTTCCTAAAATGCATTTCTTTTTGAAAATTGGTGGGCGCATGGGGGGGCGGCGCCAGAAGGGATCCTCGCCTAGAGTGCAAAATAAGCTGGGGCCGGCCCTGTAGGTTCCCAGTGTAAAGTGGGGGAACGCCATGCCTGGCAAGTGCGGACCTGAAGTTCGAGACCCGGGTGTGCCGCATGACGGAGCGAACTCCCCTCCGTGGCCCCAGCTCCTGCCAACAGAGCCGTTCGAAAGCAAGGTGTCGCCAGTGGAGAAATAGGTCCCGCTGCGGTGGGAAGGGGACAGCCGCCTAGTCATGCCGGCCACCTGGCCACGGAAACGTCTTCGGACAGCGCTGGCTCTTCGGCTTGGAAACGGCGATGAGCGCCGCGTCCCTAGAACCGGACTCCACTGGCTCTCGAGCCAGGGAAACCTCAACCTTGACCTAGCCGAGACACCAACACCGCCAGGCCCCACAGGGCCGGCTCCAGCTTATTTTGCACCCTAGGCAAGGATCCCTTCTGCCCCCCCTCTTGCCCCCACCAATTTTCAAAAATAAATGCATTTTAGGAAGAATGAAAAAACACAAATAATCAAGAAACTCCCAGAGTACCGTGGGGGTGCAGTTTGGTTGGTGCCCCCTAAGGGCCGTCCCGCTCTAGGCGATAGCCTAGTTCGCCTAGTGAGTGAGCCGGCCCTGCCTTGACCTAGCCAAGGCACCAAAGCCGCCAGGCCCCACTACAATGCAGGAAACGGGGAAGGCGAATCCTCGCGCCGAGGGGGGGG
>NW_015168130.1:70446-92347 GCF_001447785.1 Gekko japonicus | reverse complement strand
CCCCCCCCGACACGCCATTCTCTCCCCAGTCGCGCAGGAAGAACGCAAAGGCTCTCGTCTACGGGCACAGCAGCACCATTCATCTCCCCCCCTCCTCCTCCTCCGTTACCTTCTCCTGCGCCCTGGTGAGCTTCTTCTGCATATTGCTGGCGATTTTCCCCGCAGTGACTCCTTTGCCCATCTCGGCCATTTCGCCGTCCCTTTTTTCAACGCTGCGGTGGTTGGGATTAATCAGGCCCGGAGGAAGGGGGGAGAGAGCAGGAGCGGAACAATGGCCATAGCCCTCTGCAAGAGCCGGGGGACGGGAGGAGACAGCCTTTTAAAGAGACAGCGCCGGCCCGGCCCGGCGGCGTCTTAAAGGAACCGCGCGCTCTGTTCCGGGAGCTGCCCTGTCTGGGAAAGGGGATGCGACAGCTGTCCGAGCAAGGCGCTCAGCGGACGCGTTTTTAAGGACATTCACAAAAGCTTTGTTCTTTCAGACAAATCTGAGATCGGACAAAAATAGAGTCTTGTCATTAACTGGTTTAAAGGTAAAGGTCAAGGTCTCCCTTGCTCTAAAGCCAGTCGAATCCGACTGGAGGGTTGCGGGGCTCATCTCCGTTTCCAAGCCGAAGAGCCGGCGCTGTCCGAAGACGTTTCCGTTGTCATGTGGCCGGCATGACTAAACACCAAGGCGCACGGCACGCTGCTACCTTCCCACCAAAGTGGTACCTATTTATCTACTTGCCATTTCTTGCTTTCGAACTGCTAGGTTGGCAGGAGAATTAACTGGTTTGCATATCTGCAAATAAAGAACCTCTGGAACTCCACTTTCAAAAGTGAGAGGGAATTTGGGACTCTTACTTTAAAAAAAAAATACTATCCACGGATGTCAAATCCTGCAAGGGAATCATTTCGATTCTTTACAAGGCACTGTTATCCATTTCACCAGAACCTACAACATATCAAGTCTCTTGGAATACAGACTGTGCGGTGCCACTGTCTGATCTTACATGGCTCAAAATCTGGTCATCCCCTAGTATGTTATCCAGATCCCTGAATAAAAGAGCACAAGCCTTTAAGTTGGTATCAAGATGGTATCATATACCTGTTAAATTACACCATATCAACAAAAAAATACTCACCCTTATGCTGGCGTTCATGTGGCGAAGTAGCGAGTTACTACCACTGCTGGTGAACCTGCAAAAAAGTTAAAACATTTTGGGTTACAATTTTATGTAATATTAAGTTGATCACCAATGTAGACTTACCTTGTTCTCCTGAATTGATACTGCTTGTTTTATGGGAAGGTATTATGATCTCTAAGACACAAACATAATTAATTTCAACATTATTAATGGCAGCTAAGTCTGTCATTACACGTAATTGGAAGAGTTCTAATATACTAACTCTTCAACAATGGTATATGCAAATATGGGAATATTACACTATGGAAAAAATTGCTACTTCCATACCTCCTGTCAATACTTATAAAACACAATCTTTATTCTACTCCAAATGGTTACCGTTTCTTGAAGCAACCAATGTTAATACTGATGTACCTTCAAGCTCTGTTCCTCAGAGATATTTGGAAATCATTTCAACGTTTTAATATCATATAACAACCTGTTAATCTGTTCATGTTTTTTAATGTTCATGTTATTTTTAATTATGTTTTTACTTAAATTCTGTAATTGTGAATTTTGATCAATAGAATTTCGATCAATAGTTGCATATATTATGCTTCTCTCTTCTGTATACTGTTTTGTTTTCTCGGTTCATCTTGCATATTACCTACTTTCATAATTGTATTATTGTAATGTTAAAAAGTTATAAATAAAAATTATTTTAAAAACCACGCTCAAAAAGACGGCTTTTCCATGTATCCTTCCCTTTGACTGTTAACTGCTCCTAGGCCAATGTGTAGCTTAAACGACAAAAAAAAAGGAATATAGTTGCCATTTGGCAAACACCTTAACTGGGGTGGGGGGGTGACTTGTCGGTTTTCCTGGGGTTGGGAGGTATGGGGCTGAACTTGTAGTAAATCTGCGTTAAATTATTTCAATATGAAATCATTTATATTTCCAAAAACCAGATGCTATCAACAATTAATCATGTGGTTTCATTATGTTTTTTTACTCATAGTAGTCTGAATCTCAGTCAAAAGAAGAAGACTCTGTAAAGATAAGAGGAAAGATGTCACGAAGTCCTTCACTGACACATTTAGAGTAAATATTTTATTTGTATATGAAAGGAAATACTCTCTCTCCCTCTCTCTTTTCCTCACAACTACCCTGCAAGGTACATTAGACTCTGTGACTGGCCCAAGGTCACAGAAGGAGCCAGTTTGGTGTAGCGGTTAAGAGTGTGGGCTCTAATCTGGGAGAACTGGGTTTGATCCCCCACTCCTCCACATGCAGCTGCTGGTGTGACCTTGGGTCAGTCATAGGCTCTTTCAGAGCTGTTCTCTCAAAGGCAGTTCTCGAAAGAGCTCTCTCAGCCCCACCTACCTCACAGGGTGTCTGTTGTGGGGAGGGGAAGAAAAAGGAGATTGTAAGGCACTCTGAGACTCCAAGTGAAGGGCAGGGTATAAATCCAATCTCTTCTTCTTCTTCTTCTTCTTCTTCTTCTTCTTCATGTCTAAATGGGGATTGGAATTCTGCTCTTCCCCATTTTAGACCAGCCCATCAACACATAAATACTAGCTTCTCAGATACCTTGGCCTGAAAATGCGGGAGCATTTGTTTTGCTGAAGCAGGGTCCAGGACGGCAGAATCACCTCATTTTCCATATTTGGGGGACCAGCATTATATCTCCCCCCCCCCCGTGTGCAGATGCACAGAGACAAACAAGAATGGCAAAAGACAGAACTATTCCCATCTCCTCCATTTCTTTTTCTCTAAAGCAGGTCCCAGGATGCCAAAATCAACTTTCACCATTTGGGACACAGGCCTCTACTCATTCTTCCCCCCCCCCAAACCACACATCTTCTCTTTCTTTTTCTCTAAAAGCTGCAAGTCCCTTAATACCAAGATCATCTTAACTTCCACCATTTTTGGCCACAGGCCTCTGGTCACCTGCACCCCAACACATATCTTCTAATATTTGGGCAATTTAGATTGGAGATGGAATGGAAATATTTCTTTATTTAAAGGAGGGCCTAGGAAATAGAATAACCACCTTTGGGGAACCACTTTTTCTCCTGTTACCACACGTGCTCTCTTTCACGTAAATCCTTAGACATGCATGGACTCTCTAACTTGGGCTCAGGTCAGGATACACACCCAGAACCCCAGCTAATTCGTAGGAATTCAGCTCAGTGTCAGGGGAAACCTCTTTCCACTTCCACTGGCTAGCTTGGAAAACTGACAGAGTTGCCAGTGGGGGGGGGGAGAGCAGAATGTGTGGTTTAGGGATCTTTACCTGGATAGTGTGCAGCTCAAAGTTCCTCTAAAAGGTTACCAGTAACCATGAAACAACCTTCCAAAATGAGGTTTGGTGTGTATTTAGGGAAATAGGAATTGAAAAGGTACTCAAGCATAAGAACAGTTGAGTTGTGTTCAGAAGAATGTGTGTATGAAGAGTTAGGAGAGAAAGGGGGGGGGATTAAGCCTCTGGCTGAATGAGCATTCTGTGCCAAGGAACAGCCACAAGGAGAAGTGGGGTAGAGAGGGAGTTAAAGGGAGCTGAGGATTTTTAAGACAAAAGGAATGAACAAAGAGAAGGAGTTTACCTGACTGCAGTCTGCTGAGCTGAGGCCCTGGTCACACAGAGAAGGCACAAATGTCGGGCGGATATTCGGGGCGCGATCACGCCACAACATCTGGGAAGCATAGCACACCCATGGCCAACCCGTGGCGTCCTGCCGAAGATGCAGAGTTTTAAAGTACCAAGGAAAGTGCACTAGTATCCGGAAAATGCACAGCACAGGCGGGCGTCTGATCGCGGGAGTGCTAGTATCCCATGGCACCCAGCGTCCATCCATGTCCCGTTGCAAACCGGATGTTTTTCGTAAGCACATGTGCACAAACAGGAAACTGAAAGCAGTGCTGCTCCACGGAACTGCTCATGCGCACAAACACAAAACGCTTGTGTGATTGCACCGCTTCTTTGCCACACTGCAGCATCGCCGTGTGAGTGCCAGCTAACAGCCGAAGCACGGAGACTTGGGGGACCGTATGATCAGGCTACCGCGTTTTATTTTGCTCCGGGGCAAACAGCCACACCTCCCACACACACGCCGCATTATCTGGCCCGTGTGACCAGGGCCTGAATAGAGTACATTGTCTGTTTCAATGATCCACAGGTTGAGAGTAAGGGCTTTAGTCAGAACTTCCAAAGGTCCCAAGGAAAAAGACGAAGATAAGGGAGGGGAAGGATACTGCTGTGTGGCAAAGAAATGTCCTAGAGAAAGAAAACTGGACTTCTCAGCCTCTGCACCAAGGGGAGAGGATGAGAATATACAGTTTTGGCTGGCAGACCAGTGATAGCTATAGGAGCCAGCACAAAAGAATATCAAAAGAAATAATTGTAAGGTCCAGGAATTAATGGTGACTGCAGGATAACCTATGGATTTCCTGGCTCTGTCTGAGCAGGGGTGCTTTCCAGAAAGATAACAAAAGGTGACTGCATCCAGGCAGGGCGGACAAAAGGGCTTGCAGGGTTGAGGATCACACCCATGGTCCATCTAGTCCAGCAACTTGTGGTGTAAAAGACTTCTACCTGGGACCTTGGAGAGCCACTGCCCATCTGAGTAAATAATACAGACCTCATTAGACTGATCTGTTTCAGTATAATACATGTAACAAGCTAAACTGAAAAAGATCCCTGGACCAAGGAAATTGAAAGCAAGAACAAAAAGAGAAGGAGAAGTGATGTGAGAGTGGCATTTGAATGCCACATAAGATTTCATTTGATTTAAGGATCAGTATCAGATCTTCTTTTCAGTACCAAGGGAAGCTACGTGGAGGTGGGGATCCTTTGCCCCCCCCCAAAAAAAAGACAGTTGCTGATTTTTGAAAGTTTTCTACCCATAATCTATGTGGGGAAATGCCCATAGCCCATACCCAGAGTCCTTCATTCATCACTGAATAACCCCCAGCTAGCTCAGATCTGAGATTAAACAGGTCAGAGGTTTTGCAAAGGATGAGATGGTTAGACAATGTTATCGAGGCAACGAACATGAAATTAAGCAAACTCCGGAGCACGATGGAAGACAGGAGGGCCTGGCGTGATGTGGTCTATGGGGTCACGAAGTCGGACTCGACTGTGCGACTGAACAACTTAGGCCACCGGCATACGGATGACAGCCTCCAGGTGGGACCTGGGGAATCCCCCGGATTGGCACTTCCCCCTTTTAAAAAATTAACTACTGCCTGCTTTACTGTGTCCCTTGGTTCCAAGTCCCACCAGTTTTTACATTCAAAGTGTATAGACTATAAGCAGCTCATAGGTAATGATAGGTTGTTTATAGGGATGGGCACAAACTGGGAAAATGATAGATTGTTGGGGTTCGTTGTTTGTTTTATTAAATGAACCACGAGAGCTCCAAAGGCATTTAAATGCCTTCGGAGCCCACCTCTGGGTCAGGCTGGCCCGACTGAGCTCCGAGAGTGAGCTCAGAAGGCCCTTATAGGGCCTTATGTGCCCTTATATGGGCAGGCCCCACCTGGAATTCGGCCTGCTCGTATAAGGGCCTGCCCATATAAGGACATTTAAGGTTTATAAAAGCCTTCAGAGCCCACTCGACTCGACAGAGCTGCCAGAGTGAGCTCCAAAGTCCTATAATGGCCTTCTGAGCTCACTCTCGGAGCCAACCACCACCCCGTGGCCCCACTCAGGTGAACTTCAAAGTAAGCTCTGAAGGCATTTAAATTCTTTTTGAGCTCAAGAATATGTCTCCTATGAACCTCCATGAAAAACATGGATGTTTGTGGGCCAATCATGGGAGATGAGTTTCCCCGAACGCCTGGTTCATGAACCATGAATCAGCCTGGATCATGCTTGAACCGCAGTTCATTTGGGGGTTCATGCCCATCCCTTTTTACCTACATAAATTTTCAAATCTTTGCTTACAAAGAGCCTGTGTTGCTGTGAAACTACATGTGTGTGTAAAAACCATTTAAAACAATCACAAATTACTAACAAGAGCCAGTTTGGTATAGTAGTTAAGTGCGCTGACTCTAATCTGGGAGAACCGGGTTTGATTCCCCACTCCTCCACTTGCACCTGCTGGATGACCTTGGGCAAGCCATAGTTCTGGCACAGCTGTCCTTGAATAAGAGCAGTTTCCGTCAGAGCTCTCTCAGCCCCACCTACCTCACAGGGTGTCTGTTGTGGGGAGGGGGAGGGAAAGGAGTTTTTAAGCCACTCTGAGACTCTGAGACTCCTTTGGGTAGTGAAGGGCAGGGTATAAATCCAATCTCTTCTTCTAACAAAATCACACCAGTGATTACCAGTTACACAATTTTTGTTTAAAATGAAAAGCAACAATACTGATTATTATTATTATTAACCCCACAAAGTCTGGCAGATAAATATTCTTCATCATTTTCATTAAACACTTTACTGAACAATCCACAGTGAAAGATGAATTGCAAAATAGCACCTGTTCACCTGTCCAGGGTTGGATTAGACAGCATGAAGACCAAGAAACCAATGAGAGATGAGTGGTCAGCATGAAAGGCAGCCAGAGTACTTATCCAGAGAATCTCTCAAATTACATTTTGAAGAGCTTTAGCATCCAGCTCAAAGGCAAAACCACAAATCCTGTTCATGGGCAATGAATGGAGACAGGAGTGGCTATTCCATGAGGTAAAGGGAAAGAAATCTGTCCAGCACATTGTTATCTTCTATTTCCTTTCCTGTAAGGTGCTCAGGGTAGTATGAATAATTATCTCTTCTCTATTGTAACTTCACAGCACCCCTGTGGAAGTTAGGTTGAAAGGAGAGACCACATTTGGCCCAAAGTCACCCAGTGACCTACACAGCTGTGTGGGGACTTGACCTTGGATCTCCCAGGTCCTAGTCTAACACTTTAACTACTGCAGTAAACAGCCTCCTTTTTTAGTGGAAGCTCTTAGGCCACCTAAGAAGCTCTTAGGAGAAGACTCTTGAGAGTCCCCTGGACTGCAAGGAGATCAAATCAGTCAATCCTAAAAGAAATCAACCCTGACTGTTCCCTGGAAGGCCAGATAATGAAGCTGAAGCTCAAATACTTTGGCCACCCAATGAGAAGGGAGCACTCCCTGGAGAAGACCCTGATGCTGGGAAAGATTGAAGGTCAAAGAAGACGGGGACAGCAAAGGATGAGATGGTTAGACAATGTTATCGAGGCAACGAACATGAAATTAAGCAAACTCCGGAGCACGATGGAAGACAGGAGGGCCTGGCGTGATGTGGTCTATGGGGTCACGAAGTCGGACTCGACTGTGCGACTGAACAACTTAGGCCACCGGCATACGGATGACAGCCTCCAGGTGGGACCTGGGGAATCCCCCGGATTTATACCTCATCTCTAGACTACAGAGATCAGTTCCCCTGGAGGAAATGGATGCTTGAAAGGGTGGACGATATGGCATTGTCCCACAGTGAAGTCCCTCTCCTCCCGAGGCTCCTTCCCCCAAATGTCCAGGAGTTTCCCAACCTGGATCTGGCAACCCTACATCAGCACCATTAACAGATTTTAAGCTCAGAGTTCTTATTCTTTGAATGTGGCAATCCCATTGAGGTTTCCTGCCTCAGGTGCCTAAGTCACATGGGCCATCCTTGAGGGGGAGAGGATCCAGTTGTATTACTGTTTGGTACTGATGTGCATGAAAGGGCTGCAGTGGCGCAAGTGGTTAAGAGGCTGAACTGCAGACCGGAAGGTTCATCATTTGTACAAATAGAGAATTGGCCAAAAAGACTCACACAACCATTTTTAACTTTAAAAGGGGTAATTTCTCTGATATGAGGGGACACGTGGGGAGGAAACTGAAAGGAAAAGTAGAAAGGGTCAAAACAATTGGGGAAGCTTGGGATCTATTTAAAACTACGATCCTAGAAGCTCAAAAAATATATATTCCGCAGGTTAGGAAAGGCACAAAAAGGTATAGGAAAAAGCCTGCATGGTTAACAAACAGAGTAATGGAGGCTGTAAAAAGTAAAAAGAATTCCTTTAAGCAGTGGAAAGCTAGTCACAGTGAGGCTGATAAAACGGAACACAGGATATGGCAAATAAAATGCAAGTCTGAGGTCAGGCAGGCAAAAAGGGACCAGCTCCTGCCAACCTAGCAGTTCAAAAGCAAGAAATTGCAAGTAGATAAATAGGTACTGCTTCGGTGGGAAGGTACCAGCGTTCTGTGCGCCTTGGCATCTAGTCATGCCAGCCACATGACCATGGAAATGTCTTTGGACAGTGCTGGCTCTTCAGCTTAGAAACGGAGATGAGCACCGCATTCCTAGAGTCGGATTCGACTGGCTTTCATGCAAGGGAAACCTTTACCTTACTGATGTGCACACCACCAGGATTGAAGTGGAAGAGCAGGCAGCCTTCGCAGAATGCCTAGCATTTTTATTTTCAAGCATTCAAAGTACTTCACATATATTATCCTGTTGTAACCCTAACAGCCTTATAGGGTAGATCAGTATTCTTATCTTAAATTGCAGACATTAAAATTGAGGCTGAGAGAGGGTAGCCTGCCTAAAGCCTCCTGTTGAGTTCCTTCTTATTGGAGGTGAGATTCAGACTGGGGACTTCCTAATTTATAGATTGCCCTCTGGGCCACTACTTCTGCTGTTTGTTCAAAGACAGTACCTGATCTTTTTTGGCCTGACAGTGGTCATCCTTTAAATTATTTTACAAGTGGGTGAAGAAAGGAATACCAATCCTGAGCAACATATGAATAACCACCAGGGGTCATTTCCTGCAGGGGCAATTTTCTCAGTGGAGGGTGGTAAGCAGTGGGGTACCGCAGGGATCAGTACTTGGTCCACTGCTTTTTAACTTGTTCATTAATGATTTGGAGATGGGAGTAAGCAGTGAAGTGGCTAAATTTGCGGATGATACAAAGTTGTTCAGGGTTGTGAAAACCAGTGAGGATTGTGAGGCACTCCAAGGGGATCTGTCACCCCCATAGCTAGCAATCCAAAATTGGAGCCTAAGTAGTGGGTGTTGCCTTCTGACACACTTCCGGTGATGTCAGGGGGTGTGGCATATGCAAATAAGTTATGCTAATAAATTGTGCTAATGAGCTCCTGCACCTCTTTTTCTACGAAATGACCCCTGATAACCACATTTATTGTGTGAAACAATGTGGAAAGGCCCTTGTTTACCAAGAAAGGAAGGAAAGTTCTCAGATTACATTAGTGGGTCCAGGGCTTGCAAAGGGCTTAACGTTCCTAACTACATTTACAAGCTTAAACTGCTTTACTCAGTAGATTAATCAACTAAAGCTTTTGGCCCTGATGAGACAGTGCATATGTGTTTCTGCCAGAGAGAGCTGTGAACATGAAGCCATGTCACACTGTCAGTAATTGTGCCAGTCAGCTGCTGAGTATGGCGCCCCAGCAGTTGGATCAAAGAAAGAAAGATGAGCACAGCCGCATCTGTTTTGTGCATGCAATTCCCTATCCAGTTAGAGCAGCAATCTCCAACATGTGAAACTATGGGATAAAATCCAAAGGTTCGTAAATGGAACAGAAAAAAGGAGCTTTGGTTTGCTCCCTATGTCACTGTGTGATAAACACAGCACTGATTTCATCTTAGGCCCAGCTAAGCCATAAATACCCAGTCCCTAGGCTGTCCCTGTGTCCATGCAATGGCCTTCCTCTTCGTCTGGAAACTGAAACAAAACAGCCTCTCATTTCCCCAAGCAGAGGGCTGGTCTTGTCCTTCATGGCATCCATTTTGTGATAGATGTAGATGGATTTATTACGGCATCGAGCCAACATAACCTAACACATTAGGATACAGAGTGTTAAAATCTGGGTAAAATGGAGTTGTGTGTGTGTGTGTGACCATAAAAATATTTGACAAATCCAGTAAGAAATATAAAAGGCAAATACAATTTTATAAATTTAGCTGCACCTTTCTAATACGATAGCACACCGCCCAAAATTTAGCCACAGATTCAGTAATAGTCCGATTTTCATCGGATAGCGATTGGTTACAACACTCCCAGACGGTCTGGCTAGATGTTTCTTTTACAAAATATGTGATATGTTTGTTTCAGATCTTATTGTACCAGTTGCATCTAAACATCATCTGTTCGATGGTTTGTACTTCCCCAGAATCAAACAGGACCCTTCTGTATCTGCCCTCAAGCACTGCGGAGGGGGGGATTTTGTGTGTGTGTGTGTGTGTGATGGCAGCCACTACGCCTTCTCAGACTTCCAAAAGGGTCCACAGCTGGGGATCCCTGAGCTAGAGAACAGCCACAAGCACCCCAGTTCACTTGGGTTGTTTCTGTATCAGACCGTTGCCAAAGTTGTTCTGTCACTAGCATTGCTAGTTCTCCAGTGAGAGCTAGCACAAGCCAGTGCTGCTCAAGCCCCACTGCACTGAATGTGAATGATGCACAAATGCCTAATAAAGGTTTTTGATTTGAATGAGAACGATGCAACAGTCACTATGTGCTTCTGTCATAAACAGCATCTTTCCAAAGGAAGCAATGGGAGGATTACCAGATATGCAGCCCAAAGAAAATGCCTTATTGTTGGGGTTATTCTTATTAATTTCTAAAGTTAATCAGCAGAGTAATCAGCATTCAGCAGAGTATTAAAGAGTCAGAGTCCATGGTGTGTTTAAAATATAAAAGTTTACTACAACCTAGCATGGGGAAAAGGTATACGGGATGTAAAATAACAAAGAGCTATATTCCTACATCCTTACAGCTATACAGAACATGGCAGAAGTGCAATGGAGACTAACTTCTTCTTGCTCAGGACAAAGAGCCATAAAATGCTAATACTAGCCACTCTAGTCTCCAATCAGAACGACAAACTAGATCTGAAGTTACCGGGCTTTCTAGCTCTCTAAACTTATTGGTTACAAACAAACATGTGATTTAGTAAATGGTATTAACCCAGTAAATACTGAAATAGAAGTGTTTTAACTTGTAACATCCAACACTTATAAAGATTACTTCATATATGGATTTGTTTGCAGAGGGCAGGGGTCATTTCGTAGAAAAAGAGGTGGAGGAGCGCATTAGCATAACTCATTAGAATAACTCATTTGCATATGCCACACCCCCTGACATCACCAGAAGTGTGTCAGAAGGCAACACCCACCGCTCAGCCTCCACTGGACTGTTTTGGATTGCCAGCTATTGGGGGGGGGACCTGCAGATCTGTCCTCACAGAGGAGGGAGAGCTTGTACCTGAATAAAACTTGGTCTTAAAGGTGCCACTGGACTGTTTTAGACCGGGGGGAGGGGGCTCTTCAGCTTACCTGGCTGCTTCTGGCTCTGACTGAGGGCTGCTGGGAGCAGGGGGCTGGGGTTGTTGCATGTGCCTGCCCCCTGGGCTCTTTACTCCCA
This sequence comes from Gekko japonicus, assembly GCF_001447785.1. Lineage (NCBI taxonomy): Eukaryota > Metazoa > Chordata > Lepidosauria > Squamata > Gekkonidae > Gekko > Gekko japonicus. Next base: position 80,846 of record NW_015168130.1, on the reverse strand, counting down.
GAGCTCTGCTCCTGTGCGCTCCTGCAGGAAATGACCCCTGGTGGGAGGGTATATTTTATACTGTATGAAGGGTCATTTCCATGGTGGGTTTCCACATGTGCCATAGTGGGAAATACCCACAATAGAAAGAAGTCACGTTCCCCCGTGAAGGTTATAAAATACAGACACGATGAATGCAGCACAATGCTGTATGGAAGCAGGGGAAACAACTTCCCAACAACACTGAACTGGGGGCAGATAACTTGTATGGAAAATCGTAGAATCATGGAATCACAAAGTTGGAAGGGGCCATACAGGCCATCTAGTCCAACCCCCTGCTCAGTGCCCCCAGAGCTTTTGATGAACTCTTAGCACTGTCATAATGACAGTGTTAAGAGTTTGTCAGAGAGTTTGTCAGGGTTAAGAGTTTGTCAAAAGTTTCTGGGGCATTTTTTCACAGGTCCTGTACCTCACTGAGGTCCCTGTCCTCCCCAGCCTCCCCCACCCCCAAATCTTCAGGAGTTTCCCAATAAGGAGCTGACAACCCTATGCCCCCTGGCCCCCATCAGTGGCCAGTGGGGAACCTGGCAACCATACCTGAATGGGTGCCATGTGGGCAGGTTGTAATGAGGAGCTGCATTGGTCAGAGGAACTACACATCTCACTGCAGACACATGGATGACACCCAAAGAATGAATTACTGTCAGGAAGGCAACAGAGGCATGGAGTATGTAATCTTATCCCTTGTGATGAACTGACCTCCAAAAGCCGGATGCATCAAATTCAGAGAGCTGGGAGATTAAAGGGTTAATGCCTCACTGTGAAGCACAGGTTGATCCACAGGGTGCTGCCTGTGTGCACCCCTCCTCTAATTGGCCAGCGCCAGCTGAGTCCAGCTGTAAGAACAGCTGGGTGACCAATTTATTCAATTCTTTAAAATAGGTTTGGTTCTGGATAATCGGTATTGTTTGGAATAGAAACATCAGCCTTGCTAAAATATTCATTTTAATGGTGGCTATTCTGCCCATAAAAGAAATTTGAAGGCTTTCTCATTTTTCCAAGTTTTTTTAAAATTGTTTCCAGCAATTCCATGTAGTTATTTTCCATTAAGGAGCTACATTTATTTGTTAACTTTATTCCAAGGTATTCATTTATTTACTAGCAGTAAAGCCCGTTGTGGAAATAAATACAACAAGATCTAGAAAGAGGCTCTGGGGGAGTGCTCTGGCTTTGGGCAAACAGTGTCATTTTGCTGTGGTGACCTCAGCAGGGTATAATGACAGAGTCCACTGTTTTCTCCAGAGGAACTGATCTCTGGTCCCTGAAGAGCAGTTGTAATTTTGAGTGATCTGTAGCCCTCACCTGGAAATTAGCAACAATTGTTACCCAGGATGAAATGGCTGGTTTGGAGGGTGGAGTCTATGGCATTCTACCTGTCTGATGTCCCACCCCTCCGCAAACCTCAAATCCCCAGGAATTTGCCAGCCTCAAAAGACCTTGAAGGTTCCATATGCAACTGACATTCCAACTGCCTTGCGGGGAGGGGGGTGAGTTTGAGGTGTGGAATGCAGTGAAGTCCAATCAGCTTCCATATGCAAAAGACCTTGAAGGTTCCATATGCAACTGACATTCCAACTGCCTTGCGGGGAGGGGGGTGAGTTTGAGGTGTGGAATGCAGTGAAGTCCAATCAGCTTCCATATGCAAAAGACCTTGAAGGTTCCATATGCAACTGACATTCCAACTGCCTTGCGGGGAGGGGGGTGAGTTTGAGGTGTGGAATGCAGTGAAGTCCAATCAGCTTCCATATGCAAAAGACCTTGAAGGTTCCATATGCAACTGACATTCCAACTGCCTTGCGGGGAGGGGGGTGAGTTTGAGGTGTGGAATGCAGTGAAGTCCAATCAGCTTCCATATGCAAAAGACCTTGAAGGTTCCATATGCAACTGACATTCCAACTGCCTTGCGGGGAGGGGGGTGAGTTTGAGGTGTGGAATGCAGTGAAGTCCAATCAGCTTCCATATGCAAAAGACCTTGAAGGTTCCATATGCAACTGACATTCCAACTGCCTTGCGGGGAGGGGGGTGAGTTTGAGGTGTGGAATGCAGTGAAGTCCAATCAGCTTCCATATGCAAAAGACCTTGAAGGTTCCATATGCAACTGACATTCCAACTGCCTTGCGGGGAGGGGGGTGAGTTTGAGGTGTGGAATGCAGTGAAGTCCAATCAGCTTCCATATGCAAAAGACCTTGAAGGTTCCATATGCAACTGACATTCCAACTGCCTTGCGGGGAGGGGGGTGAGTTTGAGGTGTGGAATGCAGTGAAGTCCAATCAGCTTCCATATGCAAAAGACCTTGAAGGTTCCATATGCAACTGACATTCCAACTGCCTTGCGGGGAGGGGGGTGAGTTTGAGGTGTGGAATGCAGTGAAGTCCAATCAGCTTCCATATGCAAAAGACCTTGAAGGTTCCATATGCAACTGACATTCCAACTGCCTTGCGGGGAGGGGGGTGAGTTTGAGGTGTGGAATGCAGTGAAGTCCAATCAGCTTCCATATGCAAAAGACCTTGAAGGTTCCATATGCAACTGACATTCCAACTGCCTTGCGGGGAGGGGGGTGAGTTTGAGGTGTGGAATGCAGTGAAGTCCAATCAGCTTCCATATGCAAAAGACCTTGAAGGTTCCATATGCAACTGACATTCCAACTGCCTTGCGGGGAGGGGGGTGAGTTTGAGGTGTGGAATGCAGTGAAGTCCAATCAGCTTCCATATGCAAAAGACCTTGAAACGCTGGGCGGGACTGCACAAAGCAGCCAGTCAACCCAGCCAGCGTCTTCTGACTGACAGTTCAAGCGTCCATACATTAAAGGGGCCAAATTTAGAATGTTCATATAGAATGTTCTTACTCAATTATATATAAGGAGAGGTTTATTTTATTAGATTTCTATACTGCCCTCCCAAAGGCTCAGGGCGGTTCACAAGCGGCAAAGCGGCAAATTTTCTTCTGGGTTTCAAATCCTGTTTTTTCGTGGAGGAGTAGTATTTGAGTCTTTGTCATATTTTTGGTCAGGGTTTTTGTTTTATTTATGTTGATTTTTAGACCTGCCACTGCTCCATATTTATGTAACAAAGATATCAAGACATTTGTGGAATTTAAAGGATTTTCCAAAATAAAGCCTAAATCATCAGCAAAAAAACAAAACAAAAAACAACCAGCTGGGTGCTGGGGGAAAGGATCAGAAGCTAGACAAGTGGAGTTAGTGTGTCTGTCAGAGGGAAACAGACAAGTTCACTTGTGTGAAGGGACACAACTCCTTGCTGTTACTATGTACCATCAAATCTGAGGAACAGTTCCAAATAAGAACTTTAGTCTTAAGTGTCAGCCAAGCTGAAAACCATTTATTTCACTGGGTCAAGAACTGAGGGTCAGTTTTGGCAGGCGGGATTGGTCAGTAGGTTGAAGCTGCCAGTCTAGCCGAACAGAAAAGGGAATGTTGCTTCTAGGAAAAGGAGAATATTTCCTTGTCAGTTATTCAGTGGGTCTAACTCAAAAGGGACCCCTGGCTGGTGTGAAAAAGGAAATGGTCTTAGACTCCTCTAGAGTCAAAGGGAAAGTTGTAATTCCACAGGGAGGGAGAACAAGTACAGGAAGAAAGTACTATTCTCCAGGAAACTAAGGTAGCTATATGAATCTTAAGACACGTTGAGGAATTTCAGACAGACAATATAATCCGAAAGAGGAACGGTTCCCAAATGGTTTCTGGTCTGTCATTTCAGACAGAACTGTTTTAGAACCGGTTCCCTACCTGAATATATTTGTAATTTCACACACAAACGCTTCTGTCCCATTTAGGAAACAGGGCTGAAACGTTTTACCTGTCAACCGCTTCCAATTAGTCTTCAGTTTCCTCTCCCGGTTCCGATGCGCTTTTTCCTGCCGTTTTTCGCCCACATGGGCGATCTCCGGCTTTTTTTTTTTTTGAACGATCACTTTATAGCACTATAACGGTATAGCACTATAATGCTATAACACAACAGCATTATATCAACCCCATTAGAATGCCTGGAGTGTTGTGTTATAGCACTACTAGCAGTAAAGCCCGTCGTGAAAGCAATACAATGAGATCTAGAAAGAGGCTCTGGGGCAGTGCTCTGGCTTTGGGCAAACAGTGTCAATTTGCTGTGGTGACCTCAGCAGGGTATAATGACAGAGTCCACTGTTTTCTCCAGAGGAACTGATCTCTGCTACCTGAAGAGCAGTTGTAATTGTGAGTAATCTGTAGCCCTCACCTGGAGATTGGCAGCAATTGTTACCCAGGACAAAATGGCTGGTTTGGAGGGTGGAGTCTATGGCATTCTACCTGTCTGAGGTCCCACCCCTCTGCAAACCCCACCCTCTCCAGGCTCCACCCCTCAAATCCCCAGGAATTTGTCAGCATGTAGTTGGCAACCCCATCTCCTTCCCAGCTAGCCACCAACCTACCATTATCTGCCCCTTTGACTTCAGCTGACTTCTGCCCTCCCTTCTGCAGAACAGTTGTAATACTGAGTGCTCTCCAGCCCTCACCTGGAGATTGGCAACAATGGTTCCCTATGTGGGACTGACTGGTTTGGAGGGTGGAGTCTATGGCAGTGTACCTGTCTGAGGTCCCACCCCTCCTCAAACCTCACCCTCTTCAGGCTCCATCCCTCAAGTCTCCAGGAATTTCCCATCTGGAGTTGGCAACCCTATCAGGACTGGCCCCAATGTGTTTTCTCCCAAAGGCCAAAGTAGGTGACAGGACCAAGCTTAGTTGCCTACCAACAGGCACTGAGGGGAATGCCCAATCTCGGCCCAGGCGACCGCGGCTCCCCCCAGCGGCCGCCCGACTCCAGACCCCCCCCCCCCGCGGCCACTCCAGCCGGGCAACAGAGGCATCAGTCTTCCGTCGCCTGCCTCGCCCCCCCATCTCGGCTTTCTTACATGAGACTCACCTGAAAAAGTGACTCCTGTGATGCTCAAATCTAACTGGTTTCCTTTGTAATTTAGTGCCCTAGGAACTTTAAAATCAAGAGGTACAGTAATTTTAATTTCTAAAAAAATCAGATTTCTCCATGAGGCTTTTGATGTCAACCCAGAGGGTAGATACCTTCATTAAAGGTAAACTAAATGGTAACCAGACTACCTTATGTTCAATATATGCACCCAGAAGTGGACAATTAAACTCTCTTAAACAAACATTTCAGAAACTAATAGTTTTTCAGGAAGGTCCAATCATTTTTGGGGGGAAGACTTAAATTTTCTAACTCTTCTAGACAGATCTAACTCAAAAGAGCACAAACAGTAAGGGACAAGAAAATGAGACCATATCTTGGTTTTTCTCCTTTACTAAAGAAATTTTATTTATGTGATGTGTGGAGAACTCTACATACAAATGATAGACACCTCATATTTTGCTCCTAGATACCAAACCCACACATGCATTGGTTACATACTTGTCTCAAATTCTTTTATTAACAGTATCTTCTGTGCATCCATAGGACTCGCCAGATGGTCAGATCATGCCCCAATTTACTGTTAATTATTAGATTCACACACCAGAAGCAAAAATTTCAATTAGACACTCAAGAAAAACCTATCTACTGAATCTATTAATACTGAAATAAGAAAGGAAATTCAGGAATATTTTCAAAACAATTGTGGTATATCTCAAAACATTATTTGGGATGCACTTAAAGCAGTACTGAGAGGAATATTCCTTTTGTTTAGCTTCTGCATACAACAAAGTGAAAAACTAATTAAAAATTATCTTCTTCTAAGGACTAAACACCTAAAGAAGTTGCACAAACAGACTTTTAATGCTAAAGTCTATAAGCAATTACTAATAGAAAGGACAAAACTGGAAACATTCAGAGGTATCCCAAATTTTTAAAAAATCTATTTCTGAAGCAAAAGTTCTGGCATCAATCATCAAAATCTATTGAAATGCTTACATAAAGAATATGAAAACAGTTGGCTTCTAGACAACAAGGGAAAGTTTAACTTTTCTACAGAAAAAAAATTACTCAAGATTTTGTTAATTATTATACTAAACTACATAGTTCAGCAACTAAGTCAGCTGAACATATTTGGGCATTTTTTAAAATAAGATTTCACCCAAAACTATTTCTGGTGAGCATAAAGAGCTTCTAGACAAATCTATAACAACTTCTGAGGTCCTCAATATTATTTAGAATCTTAAAGGAAACTATTACAACAATTATTTATTTAGCCTTTATTTAAATTACTGGCCAGACAATTTGATTACTATTGGCAATCAATTATAGGACTGAATTAGGTGGTAGGATAGGTGTATATTAGTGGAATTAGCAGTATTGGATGTGCAGCTCACTACTGGTATGTGTTATCTGTTATTTTGAGTGCCCTATTGTCTGCTCTACCAGTGGTCTGAAGGTTTGCAGAGACCACTGGGGATGGCAATCTTGGGTTAAGGGATTCCAGTGCTCCTGGGGAGGGGAAAGTATATATACCAGGCAGGGTATTAAAGGAAGAGGGCAGAGAAATAGAAAAGCGCAGCCCTCTTCCAGACTGCATCCCATCCCAAGGGATGTTGGTAGTGGGGCTAGGATGAATAACCCTCCTCTGACATTGGCGTTGTGTAATGCCAGGTCTATAAACAATAAAACCATGGTCCTCCGGGACTTTCTGTAAGAGCAGAATGTAGACCTGGTGTGTATGACCAAGACCTGGGTGTGGGAAGGGGAGACAGTAGCCCTCTCCCAACTTGCTCTCCCTGGGTTTTCAGTCCTTCACCAATCATGGACTAGGGGGCGGGGGGAGGAGTGGCTCTATTCATCTGGGAGGCTTAGTCCTTCAGGGCGCCCCCGCCACCAAAGATCTTGGGCATTGAGTGTGCCAGCCAGGTATGGGAGGCCGGGGAGAGTTTGGCGATTTGGTTGGTGTACCAACTGTCTAACACACCGGCCGATAGCTTGCCATCCCTGATGGAGACCGTAGCAAGCTGGGCATTGGAACACCCTAGACTGAGAGTCCTTGGTGATTTCAATGTCCATGCTGATGCTCTACTCAGGCAGCAGCACTAGGACTCTCCCAATATGTAACGACCCCCACCCACCAGGCTGGGCACACACTCGATTTGAGCTTCGCGGCGGGGTGACAGTGGACCAGGTTACTGCTTTGGCAGTCCCGTGGTCAGACCACCATGCCCTGAGGGCCCGCCTGAATGTTTCACCCCACCCCTGTTTAGGCAGCAAGCATATTTTAGCTCACCCATGGAGCCAGATGGACACAGCGCGGCTCCAGATGGCTCTGCGGGATCCAATGCCCCCTGGTGGCTCTTTACATGAGCTTGTAGAGGACTGGCATAGCCGACTGTCTGCAGCCATTGACGAGATCTCTCCCCGGCGCCCTCTGCGCCCTCGCTCTAGGCTTGCTCCCTGGTTTACCCAGGAGTTGTGGCTTATGAAGTGAGGACTGAGACGGCTAGAGAGACAGTGGCATCACACTCAAGATGAAGCTACAAGAGCATCTTATAGGACCTTTATGAGATCCTATGAGATGGCAGTCAAAGCCGCGGAGAGAGTACTATGTGGCCACAATTGCATCCATGAGCTCATGCCCAGCTCAATTATTTAGAACAATTTGGTCTATAACTGTACTGCCGCAGGGCAGACCAAACACTAGAGATTGGATATAGGCTGCGAGGCATTTGCGAGCTATTTCGCAGATAAAGTCTTGTCGCTCCGCCATGACCTCCCTGCCACAATTGAAACAGTGAGTGAGCTTGAGGCTCCATACACATCTTCAATTCTGGTTTTGGATCATTTCAGCCCGCTCAGCCTAGAGGAAGTTGACAAACTGCTCCTAGTGGTTCACCCTGCCACATGCTGCCTTGATCCGTGCCTGTTGTGGCTAATTAAAGCTGGCCATGATGGGTTACGAGGCACCTTGAGGGAGATTATCAACAAGACCCTCATAGAGGGACAGTTCTCTGGGGTGCTCAAGGAAGCAGTGGTCCGCCCTCTCTTGAAAAAACCATGTCTGGATCCGGCTGAATTGGCCAACTATCGGTTTCCAATTTGCCCTATTATCCCAAACTTATAAATTGGTACTACAATGAGATACAAACAAACCATTAACATATCAAACAGCATGGTGCAAAGACTGTGGATGCAACTTCAAGGATTCTCAGTGGCACAAAATCTGGAAATCTCCAATTTATTGCTCTAACAGCACAATCTGAGGGGGAGGGGTGAAAGTGCTCTGGGAGCCAACTCACCCCTACACTGGCATAAGTCTCAGTTATGTCAGCGTAAGTCCAGGAACATCAGTGTAACTAGTGCAGGCCTGCTGCAGCGCCCTGTTGCTTGTGGGAGTCAGTGGCAGGGCATGGCAGCCAGCCACTGGTGCAACTGAGGCGTAGGCCCCTGCATCAGCGTAGTTGTGGGTGGTGTTGGGAATGCAGCCTTAGTCAGCTCCCTGAGCCCTTTCAATCTGGGAATGCCCCCTTCCAGAAGTGGAAAGTTGCACCAACAAAAACATGGCATAGTCCATAGGCACCCATGGATTGCAAAAATAAAGTCTTCCCCCACCCATTAGCCTTGGAGATGCACAGGATGCCGACTACAGCCTTGGCCAATCCTCTCCCCCCCCAGGGCAGCCAAGCCCCCTCCCCAGCACCCAAGTGTGCCCCCCTTCCATCTTACAAAACTTCCACCAGGACCTCATATAGCTCAGTAGTTAGCAGCCCCGTAGCTAGGGGTTTCTGGGGGAGGGGGCCAAGAGGGGGCTGGCCGCTAACCCATCCCAAGGCATCTCACGAACTGTGCTGGAAGAAGGCGCAAGGGCCAGATGCCCTCCTTGGGCTTTCTCTCCTCTTCCAAGCCCGACCTCCAGGTCACTCGGCTGCTGTGCACATGTGTGCAGGGAGGTTTGGGGAGACGTTCTGCATGCTCTTTCTCACACATACACACACATTGGGGAGGGGGCACATCCACATGGGCATGCGCAGTGGTGGCGAATCCCTAACAAAGGTAATGGAGGGATTGTTCCCGAAGCATCCGCTCGTTCAACTCCCTCCCGGCTTTCTCCAGAGGGATCATTGTTCCACAAGTGCCCGGCAGTATGAGCATGTCCCAGAGCACATCCTAAGGAGCTGGTGGGCTGGGTTCCATTGTGAGGGTGTGTGGCAGCCCAGACTTGCAGAGTTCCCAAGGGGGTGCCCGGAACCGCCAGGAGAGTTCTGCGCCCAGGAATCCAAGCACCTCCCCGGGAGGGAGGTGGCCCAGAAGAAACACTAGGGGACTGGGCCCCGCGGGCCCCACATTAGCTATGGGCGTGGTAGTTAGGGCATGAGGCACAGGAGTCTTTCTTAAAGCTCCCTGCTGTGCAGACTTAGAGTGAGGGGCGAGGCAGTTTGATGGTGGGTGATGCACAGAGAGGGTACTTTAGCACTTCAGGGCAAGCACTTGGCACTGACACCCAAGGAGGAGAGTGAAGTCTGTACTCTGTGGCTGACCTCTCCCATTTCAGAACTCTAACAGATACCCAACCTTCAGAGGCTGGGCTCACAGGGGCACCTGCGCACTGACAGATAAGCACGGGCAAGCATCCCAAACCTGCTATTCCTCTCCCCTCGCTTGAGGTGAGGTGCCATGACACCATCTCCTGCACTCTGGCCCAGCATTGGGTTCAGGCATGGGGTGGCACAAGCTGCCACAGCACAGCATCGTGGCCCCTGGCATGCCGTAGAAAAACTTCCCTAGAAAGACTTGGCAGGGTGCAGGGTGTGCCGGTGGTGGTGGTGGTGGGTCGAGCAGCTTCTCTGCTGCTTGTGGTGAACCAGCTTGGCAAGTGTCCCTTTAAACCATTCCCTTGCCAATTCACAGCCTTCAGCTGGAGCTCCTGCGGGGGGGGGGGGTGGATTGCAAGCAATCCAGGAGCACTTCGACACAGGAGAGGTGAGTGTGCATTAGCGGGTTCCATCGTTCTGTATTTGCAGACCCTGTCAGGACAAGACATCCATGGCTGCAGCTGCCGTGGCACTCACGCCCAGTTGCCATAGCTCTGTTTCATTGCCTTGCAGGTGGAGATTCAACAAAGAGGCTTGTGGGTGTTGCAAGCCCCCCCCCCTGCACTCTACTTGGTCCGCTATTCCAGCCCTTCTCTTGAAGCAGAGCTTCATGTCCAGCAACCCTTTCCAAGTTCCACCTGGGATGCTATCTCACTTAGATTCATGCCATGCCGGGCACCCTCAGTCCCCAGAGTGGAAGTGGATGCAGTCGTCACCCCTTGCCGTGGATTCCAGTGCAATAAAGTCTATGTTGTGGCCCAACTTTGCCTCTGCTGCTTGGTTTGTGCTAGATGGCCAGAGCGCCCCACCCCTCCCTCCCCACTCCATCTGCCACTCCCCTTGTGGGCTC
>NW_015168130.1:62460-70381 GCF_001447785.1 Gekko japonicus | reverse complement strand
CACATGAATGCCTAAGAGAGAGGGCTCGCTCACCTCACAGGCGTCTGTATGAAGGGGGAAGGGGCCAGACAGCCCCGTAGCTAGGGAATTCTTTGGGAGGGGGCCTTGGGGGGGCCCGCCAGCTAATTAAATGGAAGTACAGTGCAGGTGGTAAGTTGGAGCACTTTGGGGGCAGCCCTGGAGGGAGGGGGCCCAGAAGAAACACAAGGGGGCCAGGCCCTGTGGGCCCCAAGTTAGCTACGGGCCTGGGGCCAGAGGGTGGTCTGGGTGAATGAGCCACCTCATTGCTCTGGTTTTAACATGAGGCTGGACTGGGGAGTCCCGGATTCCATTCCCCACTTGTTACAGAGAAGCTGGGTGGGTGGCCTTGGGTTTAGGGTTGCCAAATCGGGCCGGGGGGTGGGGAACCCCTTGCTTCCGTGGCCCGATTTCCGCCGCAGGGGAATTCCGCCCCGCCCCCAAGCTGCGTCACCAGAGGTGACGCAGCCACGTTGCCGACATTGGGGGCGTGGCTGAGCTCGTCGGAGGGGAAAACCATATGGTTTTCCCCTTCTACAAGCTCAGCCACGCCCCCAACGTCAGCACATCGCCCTTCACTTCCGGCAACGTGCTGCCGGCGCACGCGCGCACATCGGGACGACTCCCGGACCTACTTGGGTCAGATACCAGATGCACACTCTCAGCCTGACCAACCTCGGGGGGGTGTTGTGTATTAGCAGCAATAAGATGGCCACCATGGCGGTAGTCGGGCCATGCGGTCCGACAAGCCTTCAGACCTTCGATCCTAAGACAATCGCCACTTCGGATCCTAGGGCACACCAATGGGTTCGCCCGGATCCAAGGCTAGACTTATTAAGCTGTTGACTTGTAAACAGAGCCAATCACAGGTGATGGGTGTGTGTGGGTGTGGGGCACGCATATAAACTGGGCACTGCCCGGCCAAGGTATCTTTTGTTCCAGATGTAATCCAATAAACAAGAGCTGATTCACTATGCTGGGTCTCTGATCTCAGTACTTTTCAGGGGGTTTGCCCATGGAACATGCTGGCATGCAGGGCACACAAATGACGGTGACCACATGCCTGTCATGGGGCCTGGCAGGGGGGAGAATGGGGCTCTCCCGAGCTGCCCTTCCCCAACCCCAACCATCACATGCAACAGCATCTTTCCCAGAGCTGGCCACTCCCATTGACCCAAAGTGCCCCTCCTCTCATGCCGCCCCCACCTCAACAGTACGCCACAAGGCCACGCTGCAGCGGACTTGCCATGGACACATCTTCACAAGCAGCCAGTGACACTCCCCCACTTCCACTGCAGCGTAACTTGGCCCTTAGAGAGCCAACTAACAGCCCCAAGGTGGCCGGGTGGCTGGCTGCTGCAGCGCTGGCACAGCTCAGGATTGCTCTGCCCGTCACTTAAAATACAGCCCTGAGCCTATAAAATTCTGTCTCGCTGGTATACAGTCCCCACTTGGCTACACCGTATAAATGCTCAGTCATCTCCCAGATGTTGGAAGGGTTGTGGTGAGCTAGGAACAATGATGCACTGTTGGTGGAATTGTACATTAGTTGATCAATTTTGGGGTGAGGTTATTTCTCACATCAATTTGATCACAGGTTATCAGGTTAAAAAAAAAACCCCGAGCTTATTTTACTTGATATGTGGGATACTCAGAAAGTCCCCAAAATAAGGCAAGAATTAATTATGATACTTTTAATGCCAGCAAAAGGGCTCATTACAGCTAAATGGAAAAAATCCAACTCTTCCATCTATAAAAGAATGGTTTGTCAAAGTATGGGAAATATTCCAAATGGACAAAATAGCTGATTCAGTGTCTCACTCTGACCCTCATCCTGGCCTTTCCAATTTAATGGGAAAATGGTTACCATTTTTAGAATTCACTGCAGGGGACATGGCCTCTAAAACCTATGTTTGGTGTAGTGGTTAAGTGTGCGGACTCTAATCTGGGAGAACCGGGTTTGATGCCCCCACTCCTCCACTTGCACCTGCTGATGTGACCTTGGGTCAGTCACAAGCTCTGGCACAGCTGTCCTTGAAAAAGAGCAGTTAGAGTTCTCTCAGCCCCACCCACCTCACAGGGTGTCTGTTGTGGGGAGGGGAAGGGAAAGGAGTTTGTAAGCCGCTCTGAGACTCCAAGTAAAGGGCGGGGTATAAATCCAATCTCCTCCTCCTCCTCCTCCTCCTGCTTCTTCTTCTATGTTATCAACAAACAATATTATGTCATTATGGCTCTTCTTTGAAACTATACTAAGATTATAGTAGACTAGCTCAAAATCCGGGCTTTGCTATGGTATTTAAGTGCTATAAATCCAGTTATAATACTTCTGGGAAGAATTTTTTTGATGTGGTTTAGGACGGGGTTTTTGGTTTTTTGAATTGGTCTTGTAATATAATAGCATTGTATCCAAGCTTCACGAAGGTGTTTGAATAATGCAAAGTGTGTTCATAGAGAAAATCGATGAGGTGAATTTTGAAGTATAACATTTGTTGAAGGAATTACAAAGCAGAAGACTGTAGTGTAAAAAATGAAATGAGAAATATGTACAACTACTGAAGAACCTCTTTGTAGTAAGGACAAAAAAGGGGGAATGGGGAAAAAACCTGAACCTAAAACCTAGAATTCAGAACCTTAAAAGGTTAGTCAAGAATAGAAGAGAGCCAACTCTAAAAATCTAATTATGAAACATACAAAAATATACATGTATTTATTAAACACAAATTAAAATAACAAATAAACAAATAAAAATAGACCTATTTCATCAGCCTTTTAAAATTTATATTTGTATATGAGATATGAATGGGCCCTTATTTGTTATTTTAATTTGTGTTTAATAAATACATGTATATTTTTGTATGTTTCATCATTAGATTTTTAGAGTTGGCCTGGTTTACAAGGAGGGTGTGACAAAACAAAGTTACAAAATACTAGAGAGAGTCTAAAACTCACCCTAGTCTTGGTAGGTGCCACCAGGCCTTTCTGATCTATCCCAATAGCCCAGGAGGGAAAGGCCAAGTCTCCCAGCTTCTCAGGGATTTAACAGGAAAAGTCAGCCCTGCAGAGTGGGACTGCAGTCTGAGTTTCCACACACAAAACAATTAGCTGGTAGGTGGTCAAAAGTCAAGGCTCTGGATAAAGGCTTTGAGGTCAATGAAGGCAAAAACCACGACAGAGTAAAAATACAATTATTTATTTAAGGTGCAAAAATATTTAAAGCAAGACTAGACAGTGAAGGAAGTAAAACAAAACAGCATAGCTAATACATAGAATCAAGGTTCCAGGTACCATTCAGGTTCAGCGAGGCAATCAGGTCCAGCAAGACAAGATGATCAAGGCTTAGCCAGTCCAGGCTGCAATCAAGTAGGATGTCACATTGGCCACTGACGTACTTCTGTGCCAAGCGGTCTCTAACGCCTAGCTCCACTACATAGTGCAAAGACTAACTAATGGGGAAAGGTTTCTGATTGACCCCAGGCCTGTTGGCCAGTCAGACACCTGAGAGGTGATGGAACTCTCTTTCGTCACCAGGCACATGACATCCAAGGATGGACCGGGGTGGGGGGAGAAACAAAACCGTACTGCAGATAGGTCCACCCATTCCCACACAGGTGTCCACAGTTTCAGATGTTTGGAATGTACTAATTGGATTCTGTTACTCCCTGATATTTCAGCTACAAACAATTAAGCTGGCAAGGTAACTGTGCACTATCTACTTCTGAACCATCTCTAGCTGTCTCTGAGAAGATTCTTGTAGGCCTCTCAGCAGCCTGAACCAAGGATTTTATTTTACATAGCAAAGCAAGGAACAATTTTTCTGTACAGCCCCTGGAACTTGTTGATGGTCATAGCAAAGCAGACCTTGAAAGGGAACTGCAGCCCCCTGTACTCAAAGGTGATGGTATGAGTGATATGCGTGGTATGAACACCAACTCCCCCCAGTACTGCTGGTGAGCAACGTGGCCTCGATGACATTCCTGTGGTGGAGGGCCTTCACTCGGAGTCTGGTGCCACTGCAGAGCTTGGGTGGGTTGAGGCTGTGCAGCAGCATAACTGGAGCCCCCACTTTGAGGAGAAGCTTGTGGGCTGGGAAACCAGGAGGGTTGAGGGTGCTGAGGAACTCCATAGGATAGTGGACCACGTCATCTGTTTGCACTACGGAGTCCACAGATCTGCCCTCCATTTCTGCCCCTTCGAAAGACTTCAGTAGAGTTTCATTAATGTCAGCAGCCTTGTCATTCTTGGGGGTCAGGATGGCACGCTTGCACAGGTAGTCCATGGATTTCTCTGTAGATAGTGGCAATATCAGGGTATATCCTAGCTGTTAGGTCTTGGAGGGTCCTCACTACTGAAGCCAAGGCTGGTCACCTTTCCATTGGTCTGGGGACACTCTCCATCCCCTATTTTTAGCAGGAGTTCAGAGAATTCCACAGTGGACACATCATGTCTCAAGTGGACCCTCATGTTCATCCTTAGTGAATGTTTCCTGATGAGTGGCCACAGGGATGACGCCTTGACACACATGTTCACTGTATCAGCTCGAGTTACCCTTGGCACCACTGGCATAGTCTGCTGCAAGTCTCCATCCAGCAGCACGGTGACTCCCCCCCATCACTCCATCATTGCCTCGAATGTCTTGTGCACCGTCTCCCCATGAACATTCACAAACTGTATTGCCATACTGACCCACTGCCTAGGATCTAATGGAATGATCATGCAGAATGAAAAACTCAACAACTTTTTAAATCTATCCCTCTTTTGGAATATAGGTCTTCTCTAATAGATGTATCTAATCCCATAGCAACTATAACAGCTTATAACACTCTAATACTTCATATATCTGAGTCACTGTGTGTAAGATCTGACACCTTAAACAAAAGAAATAATAACCTTGCAAACTTTGTAAGTCCTTGGTTTGATAGGGAATGCAGAGAAGTAAAAACCTTGCTACGTAGCATTTATCGTCCTTATTGTGATTCAAAAGCTCTAATGTTGCCACCAGAATACTTTAAGCTTAAGAACCAGTTCCAGCAGCTCATTAAAAAAAAAAAAAGATGAATGATTATACCAATACCCAGTGGGAACAATTATACTATGCTATGACTTTAAATCATTCAAATAAATTCTGGGCTATAATCTTGGGCAAATTCCGTGCTGAGGATCCCTCCATGTCTGCCATCTCCTCATACCCTTAGTATCAGTATTTTTCTACTCTATTCCACCAAGAGTGAACTTATGCTAGTGAATCACTAGAGTTTGTTCTAGAGGACTTACCTGACTGCGTCACCTAAAGAAAATAAAGAATTGATTAAAAAATTGAAATCAGGGAAAGCACCTGGCCTAGACATGATTCCCTCTGAGATTCTAAAATCAGATCCGGATTGGTGGCCTGCTCCTCTTGCATCCATTTTTACAACGATAGACAGAACTGGCCTTATTCTTAATGCATGGCTGAATGCAATAGTGGTCCTGATATATAAAAAAGGTGACCATACTATTCCTGCCAATTATAGGCCAATCAGTTTACTTTCTACAATGGGCAAGTTGTCTAGTAAGCATTTATTAGCCAAGCTTACTCTCTGGATGTTGCAGCAGAAAGTTTGGGGCCCTGAACAGTTGCAAAGGGAAAACCATCTTAGATCATTGTACCATTCTGTCTCATTCGATCAATAAGTACGTTACTCGAAATAACTCAGAATTATTTGTGACTTTCCTAGATCTGAAGGGAGCATTTGACTCAATTGATAGGGAATTTCTTTGGGCTAAATTCAATCAACTAAATATGGACAAAAGACTTCTTATGCTTATCAAGAAGTTATACACCTCCAACACTTGTCAAATTAAATCCTCATTAGCAGACAAATTAACCTCAAAAATCCCTACTAACATGGGAGTCAAACAGGGTTACATTCTAGCTCCCTTTTTATTTAATCTTTTTCTCAGCGATCTTTCCCCTCACTTGTCAGGACTTGATTATAGCCCCAGACTTGGCTCTATATATGTACCTCTACTTCTATATGCTGATGATACAGTATTACTGTCCCATTCCAGAGTTTGCTTAAAACACTTACTGACCCGTTGCCTTGAGTTCTTTTTAACTAATAAGTTATAGCTGAATCATGGGAAATCAAAAATCTTAGTATTTTCTAAAACTTGGAAACCATTTAAATGGATAATTGGCAGAAAAGAAATAGAACAAGTTAAGCACTTCAGATACCCTGGCCTCTGTTTTCAATACAATGCATCTTGGTTTATCCAATGCAGATATGCAATAAATAGCAACACAAATATGCAATAAATAGCTACTGATTGCCAATAAAAATCCTGGTTTATACAAATGTATAAAATTTGAAAATCTAATAAAGGTTTATTTTTAAAAATATGCCCTGCTGCCCTTCTCACCAGTGGGGACCCAAAGTGGCTTACACCATTCTCCTCAATTTTATCTTCACAATAACCTTGTGAGTAGGTTAGGCTGGGAGCTTCCATGGCATAGTGGGGATTCAAAACTGGGTCTCCTAGATTCTAATCCAGCCCTCTACTCACTATACCACACTGGCATTATTCCACTACAGAGACAAATCCTGCACTTTAGTCAGGGCTGGCCCCAGGTTTTCCCCCCCACTAGGCGAGGATACCTTCTGGCGCCCCCCTGGGGCTGTTCCCCATGCCTGTCCCCCCCCCGCCTCCTTCTCTTTCTGTCTGGGGGGCTGCAAAGAGGGGAGTCTCTTGCCGGGGATGGAGCAAGAAGCCCTTGGGCACAGGAGGGAGGGGGCCCACATGCAGCCTTCTTTCCCGGAAGCATCTGGGACTCCCTTCCCGCCCAGGAATATTGCTGAAAACTCCCAGACAGGGCCCTTTCTTGTGCTGCTTGGCACAAGCCGGGGAGTTCGGAAGCCACCTCCGGAGCACTCACCACTGTTCCCCCACCGCCGCCAGGCTTGAAAGGAAGACTGTCCACAGGGGGAAGTTTCAGAGCTGGGCAGCTCCAGGTGCACTGGGGAAGGGCTTGGGGTGGGCTGTGGGAGTGCCGCAGGCTGCGCCCATAGCGATGGTCTTTTGATGAGGGAGGGGCACCGGAGTGGGGGCTCACGGCCAGATGCAAGCCAGCCTTCCTGGCAACGTCACCAAGCCGGGGGGGGGGTGCGCTTCTCTGGCTGAGGAGCCCACCGCTCGCCTGGCTGGGATGATGCACCTGCAAAGCCAGGCACGCGAGGAGTGGGATCAGGGCTTTTGGCAGTGCGGAGAGGCAGGCCAGGGCACCTTTCCATGAGGTGGCACCCCTAGGCAAATACCTAAATTTTTCTATGGGTGGGCCGGCCCTGACTTCAGTGGGCTGCATCTTCAAGCCATATCCCAATCCTATCTTCTATCCGCGAGTAAGCGGCTGGAAGATGGCATCCCGGTACAGCTCGAACGCCGGAAGCAGACGGCGGCGGAGAGGTGGAGTCGGACGACGTGGGGAAAGTGGACGGCGCAGGCGCGGCGGAGCCGGAAGGACAGAGCTGCAGCTGCGCCGGCTGACTCACCGCAGGAGTGACTCACCGCAGGAGTGACCATCGAAATGGAGCCAGAAGACAGCTGAGAGACATCGAGCTGAGGAACGCCAACCCGAAGACCGTCCGGTACCTCCATTGGGTGCTGATAGGGATTGCCCCCCACCCTGTGTTCTGTGGCCATAGATTAGGTATGAGATTCAAAGTGTAAGCCGCTCAGAGACCCCTTAGCGGGGGTTCGAGCGGGGTAATAAATCGAATGATAAATAAATAAATAAATACTTCCTGCTCCCCTCAGCTGATGGACACTTTTTAAAAAAAAAAATAAAGATTTTATTGGCTCCCCTAAAAAGGGGAGGTATTTCGCTTAAAAGAAAAAATGGGAAGGGTAGACAGTGGGAGAAAGAGAA
>NW_015168130.1:30657-61568 GCF_001447785.1 Gekko japonicus | reverse complement strand
GGGGCAGGGCGTGGCGGGAGCCTCGTTCTCCGACCTCTCGGCCGAAAGAGCGACTCCCCCCTAGTGCGCCCTAAAGCGCCCCGGATCCGAGCTCCTCTCTCCTGAGGGGCTCGTTCGGGTCTCCACTCACGCGGATTCCCTCCTCCACCGCGGGCGGAGCGACCCGAGGATGCGTCCGCCATTCGCGGGAGCCAGACCGGAAGCCAGCTGATGGACACTTTGATGGGACACTGGAAAGTTTCGATGGGACGCTGGAAAGTTAGCAGAACTCCTTCTCTTGGCAATTATTGAAGAAACCTCTCCCAATGAAAGAGCAATAAGCATTCTTTTGTCATAAACCCTGACTTTCCCACCCCCGTGGAACAAATGTAATGATACTCTTTGTTGCCAGCAAATTCCTAACAGTATGATGTAAACCCCCTAGAAGGCATCCACTAATCTCAAAAATTCAAATGTCAACACTGCTAATAATGAAAAACAATACTTAACCGTTATAAAGTCAAGGAAGCCATTACTTTCTTATCCTTTAGGAAAACCTATTGTAATTTGGAGATGAAGCAGGAAATGTCAATGTGAACCAGGAGTACTAGAAGCTCTAGAAGATTTAGTATGGAAATGTCCTCTTTACCAGGAATTAAGAGTTAAAATGTTTTGTTCCATTTAACATTGATCCATTATGTGATCTGTAGAAGAAAAGGCAGTTAAGATTGTTAAGCAGTGATTTACTACAGTTCTCACAGAGTAATTTTATACATGGAGTAAGACAGAAGATTGCTTAGATAGAAATGGATGCTAGCTTTACTTACTATGTTATGGTATGCAGACAATCTTTACATAATGTTTCTTTTTAGCCTTTTTAGTTTTGCATCTGAAGAAAGCACTAAAGAATGGAAGAAATACTGACCACCCGCGATTCATTATCCTAATGCCTCATGTGAAAAATTCAATCAAATATCACTCCAGGCAGATCTTTATGGTGATGTTTCTATTATAAACAGGAAAGAGGGGCTTTGGGTTTTGTTTTGTGTGTGTGTGTGTGTGTTTTTAATCTCACTGCTCCTGGTTATCGGGGATTGCTGCCCAAGGGCTTGTTTGAGAGTGTGAATTAAAAACAGGTCACTGAATCATATCAAGAGAAAATAATGAGAGTGGCAAAACCAGAGTGATGAGTCATGCATCTCAACGACAAACAGTGACAAATCATTTCAGGGGAGGAGAAATGCAGACAGCAGTGCAAAAGATTAGATTAGTAATGGGAGCAGCTTTTCTTCAGCATGAATCAGTCCCATGATTCCTTGAGTACATTGTACCAGGCAGACACTTACAAACCACATGTAGAATCACAGTGGCGTATCACTCATCTACAAAATTCAACCAAAATCAAATATTAATCTAAATAAGGGCTGGCAAATTTTGTCGTGGGATCAAAAAGTAGATGCATTTGTACTTTTCACCTCTGTTTCTTCCCCTGATCCTGTTCATTCATGAGGACTAGCAAGGAATGGAACTTAACAGGAATTTCTAGGCTTCAGTACCCTGAGCACACACACACAAAGCAAGTTTTCTCATGATTAGCCTCACTCTGGGGAGTTGCTCCCACAAATAGCCACTGCATGTTTGGTTCCCATGCCTGACTCACCAACTAGGGCTGCACTCCTGGACACTGCTTGTTACACTTACTTGTGCCAATCAACAAGGTGAATAGGATTCATTGAGCAACCTGAAGCAAAATGACACCTTTCTAAATTCATTTAAGTCAATGGACTTAGAGACGGGTATAATTAACTCTTAGGACTGCACTGTGGATACAGTCCTCCCCCTCCACTCTCCCTCTGAACAGCTTATTTGTGGTATTTAGAGTACATCTACCAAAAAGTAGTAAATTTCAACAGCAGATACATTTCTGGCACATTTCAAAATATGTCACATGCAATGACATGCATATTTAAACGGGGGGGGGAGTAAAGTCGGTCGAATCCAACTCTAGGGTTGCGGTGCTCATCTCCGTTTCCAAGCCAAAGAGCCAGCACTGTCCGAAGACGTTTCCGTGGTCATGTGGCCAGCATGACTAAACACCAAGGCACACGAAACGCTGTTACCTTCCCACCGAAGTGGTACCTATTTATCTACTTGCAATTTCTTGCTTTCGAACTGCTAGGTTGACAGGAGCTGGAACTAGAGTTGGGAGTTCACTCCATCATGCGGCACCCGGGTCTTGAACTGCTGAACTACTGACCTTCCACAGCCTGCAGTTCAGCGTCTTAACCACTTGAGCCACCGCAGCAGGGGAAAACATGCACACAAAACATGCTTTAGTATTCTGAGCCAACCCACAAACAGGGCAGTGTGTCTCTCCAATTATTCTGTCTCTGGCCAAGAATGCATCATCTCCATGCATGCTAGTGGGTTGGCTCAGAATTATATACAGGCCTGATTTCACACGGAGCGTACCCTCATATTGAAATCCTACAAACCTGCCTTGCCCTTAATTTTTACAATTTGTTTTAAGTGTGTGTTATTTGGTTTTAGGCCACTGAAGAAGTCTCTCTGAGCTGAAATGCATCAGGTCTAGTGACTTTTTATAAGATACTCTGTTATATGATTCATGTTCAGTTGATATACAATTTCTATAGGTTGGATTTTAGCACTCCTATATATCTATCTGGTTTTTAATTAATTGTTAATCTGTGTAATAAATACTTTTTTATATTTTTAAGTCTGTTATACCCAACCTTCTAAGTACCCACCCTAGATCTACAAATGTGTCAATAACAGCCAGGAAACATAAGAAACAATGGTCAGGTATCTGCATTTCTAAAGATATTCATTTGCCACCTGGCACACAGCCCTTCTGTCTCAAACTCTGCATGTAGTCCTTTTTGTGATTCCTATACCTATGTGAAGAATCCTTTGTCTCTACACCTGTCCTTCCTGCCCCATCCCTCAGGAAACCGAGATAAACCAATCATACATTCAAATTATTTATGATCCTTCCTGGCATCTATCAAGGACCCATCTCCCACTTTTGTGTAAATCTGGGAAACCATTCAATCTACCTTGGCCAAACCATCAGTGGCAACCAAGACCCATTCAGCTAGCCATCCAGCACCTGGCTAGACTCATCAAGGCTTTTGGGCAGCCAGACACTGCCCCTCTGGAAGCTCACTGGTCACACCTGAATTAAGCTCCGCCTGGTACCACACCTCCATGGACTCCTTATTGATCTAGAAAATCTATTGATCGGACCTGAGACCAGCCCCCAAGGCTTCCCATTGGTCTGCACTGTTTTCCAATGTCTATATCCGTCAGAGCACATGGTCTTAGATTTTGTGTGTCTGCCCCTGACGCCAACTGGCAGTTCACACCTAAACCTTTGGTTTGGGCCATAATCTCATCTCCATGGACCCCTGAACATCTGGACAGGTTGTATCACCCTATAACACTATCAATCACCTCTGCTTTCTTAGTTCTGTATTGCTTGCTCTTTTTGAATGCTTAGTGTGCTTGTAATTAGGGAAATTCTTTAATAAAACCTATTTAATTTACTCTTCAAAACTGGAGTCAGACCTTGGTATACATGTAGTGTGCGATCCCTGTACCTCTCTGATCTTCCCTACCGCATAGCTAATTTCCCCAAACAACAAGGCAGGCCATTGGCGGTAACAACCCCACTTCTTCCTGGCTTGCACTTTGTCAACGTCTGCCATTGTCAACTTGTGCCAACTTACGCCCACCACCCAATACTCTGGTCCATCTTGGGCACACGTACAGGGTGCATCTGGGAGCTTTGTTAAGTTATCTGTTTGCCATCGTGCGCATTATGTTATTGGGGTTTTATAGGTTTTAGTTGGAATTATGTTGTGATTGCTTTAACTGTTTTATTTATTTGTTGTAACCTGCCCTGAGCCCACATGCAAGGGAGGGCAGGATAGAAATTTAATTAATAAATAATAAAATGTAACATGAGGTACCGGAGATATAAACTTTATAAAGGTGATTTCAGATGCCGAATGGCAATGACAGGTGAACGACAATAGCAGGCTTGATTGGATTAAATGTTTTATGCAGAGGGGTAGAAGAGGTGGAGATAGCAGCATTGGTAATGAGGCAGGAAACATGGGTCTCTATTTGGTCCAGGAGGATGCGAAGAATAAATGAACATAAGTCTGACATTAGAAACCAGTGGGGGACATTTTAACCTTCCAGGATATTCAGTTGCTGAACTAAGGGTAGCAGTTATTTACAAATGAATTTCAAAGGGAGATTAGAAAGAGAGACTGCTGAATTGAAACTGATAATGAAGGTCAAGACAATGAATCCTCCTGGACTGAATTGAGACCTAGGTTTCCTGTCTCATTAGCAACGCCTGCTATTGTCATTTCACATCTGAAATCACTCCACTCTCCAAGATATAAGGATCAATGGACTCACATTCTAGCTGTATCTGAAGTGACTCATGAAAGCTCCTACCATGACACAAATTTTGTTAGTTGTTAGGGTGCTACTGGACTCTTGCTTAATAAATAAATAAATACAAATAAATAAAGCTTAGTGGGAACACTGGTGCTGAGCCTGCTCGCATGTGATGTGTCAGACGTTCACAGAATGTCCCACCATCAAAACGAGACCGATTCAGTCTAACAGACTGAAACAAGGGTGGTAGCAACCATGATGTCAGAGCACACCACTTGTCCATTTAGAAGAAAGGGGTGTACTGCTGGGGACTCCCTGTCCTTGTTCAACATCCTGCTCAGGCAGCAGCTGGAGACACATAAGAGAACAATAAAAAAAGATGCAGGCACAGTTTCCAGGCATGTGCACATACCTCCCAAGGCCAGTGACATCACTGGAAGAGACACAGCAGACTGCATCAAAAACCAGGGCCAGACAAAGATGCTATACATGTTTTTTTTTTTAAAAAAAGAATAAAAATTAACAGTTATTCTGAATCTCAGGGGGCTCTCAACCAGTTGAACTGAATGGGAAGCCACACTTGCACCCAAGTCTCCTTTTATTTCTGTGTAATAGAGTTGCACACAGGTAAATATAGGGTTCCCTGACCTGAATAGCCCAGGTTAGCCCAATCTCGCCAGATCTTGGAAGCGAAGCAGGGTTGGCCCTGGCTAGTAGGGATGGGCACAAAGTGGGAAAATTAGGTTTGTGATTTGTGGCATGCCTGGTTAATGAGGGGGCTGGGTAATGAGGGGGGAAAGGGGGGGGGGGAACTCAATCCAAGATATGGCTGTGGTATATGAGGGTCAAGCTAACAAAATAAGTTATTATAAAAATACAAATATTTATTATGGTGTACACATTAGTAAGGAGCTGCGGTGGCTCAAGTGGTTAAGACGCTGAACTGCAGGCTGGAAGGTCGGTAGTTCAGCAGTTCGAGACCCGGGTACCGCATGACAGAGTGAACTTCCATCTCTGGTTCCAGCTCCTGCCAACCTAGCAGTTTGAAAGCAAGAAATTGCAAGTAGATAAATAGGTACCACTTCGGTGGGAAGGTAACAGGGTTCCATGCGCCTCGGCGTCTAGTCATGCAGGCCACATGACCACGAAAATGTCTTTGGACAGCACTGGCTCTTCGGCTTGGAAACGGAGATGAGCACCGCAATCCTAGAGTCGGATTTGACTGGCTTTCGAGCAAGGGAAACCTTTACCTTTACCTTACACATTAGTAAAAGATAAAATAGGTTAAAAGAAAAGCTACACACACCAAACACACAGTGAGCCTCACCCTGCCACCTGCTCCTCTACAATCTCTCCAAACTGGGGGCAGATTATATTTTTGGGTTCCCAGTTACAGACCCCCCAAAAGTTCTCCCTAGTGCTCTCTCTAGAAAAGACAGCTGCAGTTACAGGAGTCTATGGAACTGCTCAGGAACAAGCCAGTGACCCAAAATTCACAGGGAAACTTCACCTGAGCAGAACCCCCTTCCCCCAGCCAGACACTCGAAGTAAGGTAAGCATCCCCCTACACTTGCAGCCCCTCCCCCAAGTCTCCAAAGGCATGTTTTGAAGTACATAATAGGCAGACATCCTGGAGGCCCCTTCCAACTCTATGATTCTATCCCCAGAGTTTTGACAGGAGCTCCCCAAAGGAACCTAGGGTTGCCAAACACCCCGGTTTTCCAGGGGTCCCCTGTTGTGGGGGGGGGTTCTACCCACCACCGGCCAGATGGCCGGCGGGGGAAGCCCCTCCCCCAACACCCACAGCCACCCATCTCTCTCCCTTTAAGTGTGTGCAACCCGTGTTTCCTCCCAAGCGCGAACTCTGCAAGCAGGCAGGGAAATGCCAGCTTCGTTCTTAAAAGGGAAACGCAGCTGCTCTTAAAGGGGAAATGCCGGCTGCCAGCTACTTTAAGTGCAGGAAACTGCCGTTTCTGGAGATCCGACGCACGGGCGGGTGGGGGGGAGGCAGACGTCCCCAACTTGACGTCATCACATTGGGGATGCCCCACCCCCTCCAGGAACGCCCCCAAAGTCCCCCGCTGGGGGTGGAAGATGGACCCCCGCCACATAAGCAAAGGAAGCATGCCCACAACTCTCACAGCCCCCCCCCCAGGCTGCAACACACAGGTCCAGAGCACACCCATCAACTGGGGTGTATTCTTCTACTCTGTAAAGGAACGGAAACACATGTCAAGATGGCAGGGCCACCCCCAAGTCTCCAAAGACAGGTTCTGAAGGAAAAGAATATGCGGACATCCCCAGACTTTTGACAGTGGCTCCCCGAAGTAACCCCATGGCACCTCGGCAGACACCCCTGGCAAGCACTGGAACCCAGCAAGGCATGTCCACAATGCTCCCAGGCCCCAAACACGTAGATCCACTGGTCACAGCCCACCCCTAGGTGAAATTTCTGGTTATTCACCATGATGGAACACATTGTACAGGCAAGAGATCACCTGCTGTGAATTGTACAAAAGCAATGGAAAGAGATAGCCAAACAGGGGCTTGCTTGTACAGGCAGATGCTCGTTGAGGTAGATGGTTGCTGAAACTGATGTTGTTCCATAAGGTAAGTGTTGTGTTATGAGGTAAATGTTCTTTCATGAGGTAGGTTTTGTGTTATGAAGCAGATGTTGGGTGTGAAAGATTATAACTCTTAAGCAGAGGAACACACGTCTAAACCCATTGGAGTGAATGGGCTTGGCCATAACTAGGGCTGCCAGCCCTCTAGGCAGGGCCTGGAGATCTCCCAGTATTACCACTGCTCTCCAAATGACAGAGATCAGGTCACCTGGAGAAAATGGCCTCTGTGGCACAGTATCCTACCAAAATCCTTCTCTTCCTCAGACCCTGCCTTCCCCACGCTCCTCTCCCAAATGTTTAGAACTTTCCCAACATGTAGTAGAAAAACCTGTGTCCTGTTGAGGACAGTACTGATAGTCAAAAGGTGGGAACCAGAAGTGAAACAGAAAATTTAGTTGAGGCAGAGTATGGATTAAAGATCTGTACAGGTATCAGATGTTTGGTTAAGTTTCCCTTTCTGGGTAACTGAGCATAAAAAGATATTATGGTATTCCAGGACAGTTTGCTGTGTTTCATGCATAACTAAGTTGCAACAGAGTATGGTATTTACATGTAAATAAACCTGCTAGGTAAAGTGTCTCCCCACACACATATATTGCTTAAAAATTGGCATTCCACATCTCCCATTTCACTGGTTATGTTGATTCGTTGCTTTTGGGAATGCTTCTGGACTCAGGCTTCATTCTCACTTTTGTTTGTTAGTTCTCGCATTTGTGTGCTAATTTGCTGCCATTAATTGATCTTGCCGCCTTGATCCAATCTCAGCTTCACTTATCTTAACTCTGACTGGTCCTTCCTGACGCTTCCACTCTCTCCATCTTTTGTTATGTAAAGCTTGAAGAAATTTTGTTTCAGTTTGTCTGAGGAAGTGTGCTTACACATGAAAGCTTACACCTTAAGTAAAACTTTGGCCCCGGTCACAAGGGCCGGATATCGCGTGGCTAATTGCCCTGGCGCAGTTTGATCCGCGATTACGCAATCAGATGCGCCGGCGGCACACCACAGGTCCTTCCCTCGGCACCGGTAGGTAAACGAGGGACCGGAGGGGAATGCCATGTGCCGGCGCGATCACACCATGGAAGTCTGGAGGCAGCCTGTGGCAAATGTTTACTAGTACCTTGGAGGTACTACTTTTTTAACACGCATTTTCGGCGGTAAACCACAGGTGCACTCCACTTCCCAGATGTTGGGGTGTAGTCGCGCCCGGATAATCCGCCCACCATCCATGCCTCTCCCGCGGCAACTTTGCCGTGTGACCGCGGCCTCAGTTGGTCTTAAAGGTGCCATTGGACTCAAACTTTGATCTGCTGCTTCCGACCAACACAGCTACACACCTGAATCTATCTTGTTCCTGTCAGTTTAACTCATTATCTGTCAAATCCAGGCTTGCTTGGGTTTTCACTTGGCCCCAGATTCTATTGCTGGTTGAACCTTTCTAAATTCCCACTGGGAATCCTGGTGCAGTGGGAAATTGTGATAGGAAATTCTTTGAGGAAAAAGGAAGAATAAGGTAAATACTGACCTGTCGGCTTCATGTCTATAGCTGGAAAGGTTTTAGAACAAATCATCAGTCGGTCCTTGAGCATTTAAAAAGGATGGCGGTGATTATGAAGAGCCAGCATGGGTTTCTCAAGAACAAGTCATGTCAGACTAACCTTATCTCTTTTTTTCAAAAAGTTACTACCTTGTTGGATCAGGGGAATGCTGTAGACATAGTTTGATTTCAGTAAGACTTTTGATAAGGTTCCACTTTATATTCTTGTTGGCAAATTGATAAAATGTTGTTTGGATCCTATTACTGTTAGGTGGATCTGTAACTGGTTGACAGATCACACCCAAAGAGTGCTTATTAATAGCTCCTCATCCTCTTGGAGTGACAAGTGGAGTGCCTTAGGGATCTGTCCTCAGACCTGTTTTGTTCAACATCTTTATCAATGATTGGGATGAAGGAATAGAGGGAATACTTATTAAATTTGCAAATGAAACTAAATTGGGAGGGGTAGCAAATACAGTAGAAGGCAGAGTCAGGATACAAGATGATCTTGACAGGCTGGAAAACTGGGCTAAAACAAATAAAATGAATGTCAATGGGGATAAATGTAAATTCTGCATTTAGGTAGGAAAAATCAAATGCCTAATTATAGGATGGGGAAAACATGTCTTGGCAGTAGTATGTGCAAAAAGGATCTAGGGATCTTAGTAGATCATACACTGAACATGAGTCAGCTGTGTGATATGGTAGCTAAAAAGAAAATGAAGTGATGTTACCAGTTAACTCTCCTCTGGTTGGATCTCACTTAGAGTACTATGTTCAGTTTTGTGCACCACAATTTAAGGTAGATATAGATAAGCGGGAATGTGTCCAGAGGACAACAAACATGGTGAGGGGGTCTGGAGACCAGGTCCTATGAGGAAAGGCTGAAAGAGCAGGGTATGTTTAGCCTGAAGAGGAGATGACTGAGAGGTGATAAGATAACCATCTTCAAATACTCGGCTTTGTTGACCTTCGTTCATCTCTGACTCCTCTGGTATCTGTCACGGCAGGACCAGGGGGGGTGACACAAGCAAGCAAAAGTCCAGGAACAGTCCGAGGTCAAGCCGGGCAAATCAGGTAGCAAGGTTCAAGCAGGTTTAAATCACAGTCCAAAAGCAGGGTCAGACATACCAAAGTTTCAAGTCCATAAATCACAACAATACCAGAGGAGTCAGAGATGAACGCAGGGTCAACAAAGCCAAAGGTCAAAAGCTGAGGATCAAGCCGAGAAGAATTCCACAAGGTCTGGAGCAGAGATGCAAGGAGTCAGGTCCTGACAAACAACATTTGCCAGCACAAATGACTGCTGGCAACAGACTTGCAGATATACAGTGCTAGCTAATCAACTCATTAGCTAGCCGGGAGCAAGGTCAGGATCCTGTCAATAGTCAGGGCTGAGAGATCTTCTGGCACGCATGTGTGCATTCTGTCTTCGCTCTCTCAGCTGCTGTCTCCTTACATTCCAGAGCCTGGTTACAGGTGGGGGTGAGTCTGATGAACTACTGGGCTGCAGCAGAGACTGATCCCTTGCAGGTGTTCCCTGGGAGGCTCTATCCTCCTCACCACTTAGATAGCTTTCAGCTACAGGATCCAGTCTTTGCCTTTCTGCTGCAGTACTGTCCTCAGGAGCCTGTAAGTCCACAGGCTCCTGGCTGGCAGGTGCCTCCTCAGGGGCATCAGCAAGGGCAGGCATGGCATCAGCAGGGGCAGGCATGGCATCAGCAGGGGCAGGCATGACACTCAGTGGAACAGGCTTCCTCGGGAGGTGGTGGGCTCTCCTTCGGAGATTTTTAAACAGAGGCTAGATGGCCATCTGACAGCAATGCTGACTCTGTGAACTTAGGCAGATAATGAGAGGGAGAGCTAGAAGGGTTGCATCAGTGCTTAGTTCTCATGGCCCTTTCTTACACATCCAGGGAAATACTGATTGCCACTTTGGGGTCAGGAAGCAATTTTTCTCCAGGCCAGTTTGGCTAGGGATCCTGGAGGGTGATTCCCCCCCTTTCTGGGCATAGAGCAGGAGTCACTGGGGGTGGGGAGAGTTATTTGTGAATTTCCTGCATTGTGAAGGGGGTTGGACTAGATGACCCTGGAGATCCCTTCCAACTCTATGATTCTATGAGGCGGTGTCCTTCTTCAAAGAAACTGTCACAACTACATTAGTCAAGATGCTACTTCAAATGGAGCATTTCCTTCCTTTAAAGCTTATCTGTATAATCTATTGATCATGAAAAAGATTTGTAAACAAAGAAACTGAAATAAGTTGTGTAGACCATTGAGAAAAGAGCACCATCTAGTGGTATTTTCTGTTCCACCCTCTATAGCAGGATATCCTTCTAGTTTGTGCAAGTTTGATTGACAGGGAGCAGTTTTTAAATTATGTTTTCAGCATATTACTGTTGAAGTGCCATATTAAAAATATTTTGGGGCAGTCTCTAATCTTCCATCTTCGATTTTTCTTATGCTCCATTCCTTTATGTAGCTTCTTCTTCCCCTGCTTTTTTCCCCATGAAGGGTCATATACTTGATGTACGCACAAAAGTAACACTGCATCAGATCCACCTAGAAATACATTATTTTCATTTTGGATGTTTTGTTGAAAACGTATTCTTATATAAATATACAAAAATTATTTTTAAAGGAAGATTTATTTAAAATATTTATACCCTACATTTCTCTCTGAAAACATCCTCAAAATAGCATGCTGGAAGCAATATAAAATTGCACAAATCAACCATCATACACTCCTTCCAGTTAAGAACCTAACAACATCAGCATATTAAAATATTGCCGAGGGTCTAGAAGAGTGGACATACTAATATATCCCAGAGGACATCTTCAGCAATGGACAAACAGGTAGCAAAGATAGGCACAGCCAAACTTCTCTTGGGAGGTGTCACGACTCAGGTGGGGTGTCACCTGATGCTGCCACCACTCTGGATTTAGGTTCTCTTGAGAAGGCCCAGAGTACCCTCTCAAGACCTTCAGACCTCCCTTTTGGGAGTGAGGACCAGGCAGAGTGAAACAAGGAAAGGGTTTATTTTATAGGAGGTCAAACAACAAGGTGCAGAATAATAACGGTAAGTGGGTGAAAATAAAATAAATCAAATGCCCTAATGCGTCTAAATATACTTTCCCTAGCTCACTATCTCAAGTGGCCTTACACTACTCACCCCTCCCTCAGGATGAGGGTCTCTCCTTTGCAGCATGTGTTCAAGGGGGATCTCAAGCTACTTCAGCATTTAAAAACTTTTAAAAACTTATTTGATCTCTTTTTTAAAAAGTTTTTAAATGCTAAAGTAGCATGAGTTTTCCTCATGAGATTTCAGCTGCCAGTTTAATTCTGAAGCTTGATGTAGGGGGAGAAGTGGGCAGGCAAGAAAAATAAGAACCAAGTTGGGGGCTGGAAGGAATGATGAAAGCAGGAAAGGGGAAAAGCTGATCCAGAGTTTGAATGGCTGGAATTTGAATTCCAAGTGCCTACTGCTAATTAATTCTTTATTCAGCAACAAATGGTTATGTAGCTTGATGCCAGCAGTGCAGTCTCTGAGCACTCTCCCAAGGTCAGGAACCCTTTCTCTCTCATTTTTTTAAATTAAGAATTATGTGCAATCTTTGCATAGATGTTCCTAAGAGGCATCATAGTGTACCAACTAGAGCATCAGACTAAAATCTGAGAGACCTAGTGTGACAGACAGGGTAGGTTCCACCTCTCACTAAGAGCGACCAGTGAGAGCTGATGGAATATTGGAGAGAGCCAGTTGGAAAACATCAGTTAAGAGAGTGGTTGGGAATTGGCAGCTGGGAGTTAGAGAGGGTAAACAGTATATGTGATTTAGTGAAGCTGAGGGAAAGATCAGCTGACTAAAAGCTAGCTGACTAAAAGAGTCATTTTGACACACAAAACCCAAGATACTGGAATAGGGAAACAGTTCAAGAGCTCCAGGGAAAAGAAACACTGTTACTCTACCTTACTTTCTTCAGCATTCCGTTCAAACTATAAATTAAAAAATAACTCCTTATTTGTTTAACCCTCTGGGCTTTGTGTGTCAGGGAGAGAAACACACACACACACACACATTAATATCTTGGTTTAGATTAGGGTTGCCAAGTGTGATTTTTGCCACAGCGGGGGACTCCCGGCTGGTGGCTGGAGTGCGTGTACGCGCGCAAAGCACGCACGCACTGCATCCACATCACCCGGAACTATAGAGTTTTCCCTCGGATGACCGTGGCTCTGCCCCCAGCGTGCCTCGCATGGTCGTGTCACTTCCGGGTGACGTGTACGTTGGGGTGGGGTTCCCCCCGGGGTTCGATCTGCTGGCGGTGGGGAACGGGCCTCTGGGGCGGGGTTTTTTTCGCCCCCCGGGGGGACTTGGCAAGACTAGTTTAGACAGATGATAGATAGATGAGAGAGGTAGGGGGATACGATTAAATGATGGCAGCATATGAATGGAACAGTGTTTGAGCCCCCAACCCCAATAACTCTGTGATGTGTTTGAGTGAGGGGCTGTTATTAAAGGGAGAGTGACTACCCTATCTGCAGATGTCTCTATGAGTAAGAGAGAGGACCTGAGAGATTAAATGGTTATGGTTCTCTGGAGATTTTTATAGAGACCTGAAGGGTAGTGGCAACAGCCTGACCTACTTGTAACCCTGAGCCTGACATAGAGAGGTGGTGGGGGCACTCTGTGTGAGTGGAGAAGGGGCCTCACATGTTCAGATCCTCACTCTGCCATGAAAGCTCACTGGGTGACCTTGGAGGAGGAGAAAACAATGTAAGCTACCTTAGGTCCCCCTATACCTTAGGAAAGCAAGGTATACATCTAAATAATATCTTCCACTAGTTGCACACTTGCTCCTTTTGGGGGAAAGTCGTGTCATGTAGATCCTTTGTCCAAACCGTCTGTGATCTGGCTTTAACATATCAGAAAATTAAAGAAAATTCTAATTATACTATTGAGAACTTTTGATATTTAAAAAAATCCTTAGAAAGAAATATAGGCCCCATTCACATGGAGAAGTTGCCATGCTAAAGACACGAATGTCAGGCGGATTTTAAGTGCGCGATCACACCGCAACATCTGGGAAGCGTAGCGCACCCGTGGCCAACCCGTGGTGTCCCGCTGAATACGCGCAGTAAAAAAGTACCTCGGAAAGTGCATTAGTATCCTGAAAACATGGGGCAGGGGCGGGCGTCTGATCACGGGAGCGCTAGTATCCTGTGGCATCCGATGTCCATCAATATCCCATCCCATCTGCAGAACTGTGCATGCGCACAAACTGTATACCTTTGCCATGGTCCAGTATTGCCATGTGATCGCCAGCTAACAGCCTACGCACAAAGACTTGGGGGACTGTGTGATCGGG
Source organism: Gekko japonicus (assembly GCF_001447785.1). Taxonomy (NCBI): domain Eukaryota; kingdom Metazoa; phylum Chordata; class Lepidosauria; order Squamata; family Gekkonidae; genus Gekko; species Gekko japonicus. Next base: position 47,627 of record NW_015168130.1, on the reverse strand, counting down.
CTACCACGCTTTATTTTGCTCCGGGGGAAACAGCCACACACCCCCACGTTATCTGGCCAATGTGACCAGGGCCATAAATGTTTTTGTATGAACAGAAAGACTTGATACCTGCCTGTACAGGATTTAGCCCCTCAAGCCAGTCCACGGGTGAGAGGTAATCCTGTACTTTTACAGTGCATTAAACAACAACCCAAGAGGTAGGCTAAACCTTCTCTGGTTTCAGAACAATATGCCACCAGAACCTCTACATTAGTTCCCCCCAACTTGAGATTAGAGGTTCAAACTCTCAGTTGGTATCTGGAACTTAACACATTAGCAACTCACTCAGAGATGCACACTTTTACTCTTACAAAGGCAGCTTAAATGGTGAGCAGAAGGCTACAAGATTTAGACTTGGAACTCAGGTACAACATCAGAGACCACTTAACAATCAGGAGGATCTTTATTCAGTACAGAGCGTAGCATAGACTACCAGAGTTTACAAAATAACAAACCTAAGGCGATTTGCCTTAACTGCACAGTAAAAGATACATATTTACCAAGTTCAGGAGCATCCAAACAGTCCAAGATTGTCCATTGTGATCATCCAAGTAGCACCAAGAGATTTTGAAGGGAAATCCCATCTTTGCACTCCATGTGCTTTAAGTCACAAAGCAGTCCTTTGTCTCTTCAAAGGACAGCATTTCCAGGTGCAATAAACAAGCAGCCAGAACAAGAGCAAGAAGCAAGAGACTCTCTCTCATTGGGATTGAACAATTATAGCCCAATTCCATTCATGATCAACTGTGGCCATGCAGCCAATCACGAGTGGACATAGGTGTGTCCAATTGTTGGTTGCTATAGCTGCAACACAGGAATGGCTAGAAGTTTGGAGACTCCTCCTGCAGTCAGGTGACCCAGCTTCTAGCTACTTCATTTAGTATGTGACTTGTCGCATGTGGGGCCAGAAAGTGTAGCCAAGAGGTGTGACGTTTGGCATGGAAGTGTGAAAGAATATGGGTTTATGGCATGGCTATTGAGGCCATTTGGCTTCAACAGGAAACAAGACACAGCATGTTATCAGAAAGACATCACAGGAGAAGGCATGGATTATAGAAAGCAGAAAGCAAAATTTCTATACACTGCCAGTTTGTTGAGTTTACTGATATAAAGCAGGGAAAGCGTCTGCTTTTGCGGAGCAGGGAAGAGGGATAGTTGCAACATTTTCAGACCAAAGCCAGGATTGAAATATAAATATTTTATTATGACTAAGGCACAAATAGGGACATTTACAAACATAATTGAGAGTTTTTAACAATAGTAAGAAAGTACTAAAATGTTTACACTTTAATTCTTTTTATATAATACAAAACATTAAGTTACAAAAGACTGCCAGTAAAAACATCCGATCTTTTTTTTAAAAAAAAACAACAACCCAGCCTGGTGCTAATGTAACCAACAAAAATTAAGGTCCCCGAGAAATTCCAACTCAGAATCAGAGCTTAGATCTCTGACCCCTCCTTGAGCAGGTTCAGGGAGTGTGCTGGAAGCAATCCAATCTACTGAAAACAAGTTTAAATTTTCTCTTGACATTTTCTTGTGAATGGTACCCAGAGACACAGAACAGATTTCCTGAGAAAGTTGGGCATCATCCTTCTGACATATACAAAAAATTAGTGCAAAGTTGAGAGTGGTAGTACCAGGTGCTCCAAAATGTAATGTAAATGTTTTAAAGTCTACAACTGTAATGTAATGCCCATGTTCGATGTGATTTTACAACTCTGAAGGCATAAAATGGCATCAAAATAAGGCATTTTCCTAAATAAGGATTTCTCGATAAATGTCACATCACTGCCTTCTAATCATGAAACAGTCAAAATCTCAAACTAACTTCTCCTCTAGTTTCCATTCGCCGATATGCAATTGTTTAGATAAACAGCTACAACAAAGTGCATAATTCTCAAGAACACAAAGACAATGTCACATTTACATATCTATCCGAGAGAGGTCGGTAGCTCATACAAACCATAAACTTTTATGTAACTATGAGCAACTGTATACCTCTACAATTAAACAAGCCTGCAAGGTAAAACATTTATTTTAAAAATAAACTGATATATGTACTAAATGTAAATTAAATGAATACAAAATTTATTCTCTGTTTGACTTAATTTTACATAAATTTTACATTCCCTTTTAAAAGAGCCTTGTGGCTCCTTAAAGAATAACAAATTTACTGTTACATAAAGCCTTTATAATCCAGAAACTGCTTCTTCACATGTTCTCATTCATGAAAGTTTATGCTACCACAATATTGCCAATAGCTCCAACAGGCTAACTTGACTATTGTTTCAGAATATAGTCTCAACTTTGTTTGAAAAGTGTTCCAGTAGTAGGATTTGAACTTCTGAATCTGTATAAGCTAAGGCTGCAGTTCCATCATTTTCTTTAAAATATTTTTTGTATTTGAGCAATTTCTCTAATTTTTGATGAAATGATCTAGAATGTTGATGAAATGATCTAAAAAAACAGCCAACATACAAATTCCAGAAAGGCACTTTAAAAAAGATAGGAAGATGGTCACAGGTTGACTAGTAGAACTGAGATTGTTTGTGGTAAATGTCTTGATTCTTCCAAAGGAATAATAAAGGAAAATAATAAAATGCTTTTTAAAGATTATTTGATACATTGCCCCTATTGTGTTCCTCAAAGGCCATGTAGACTTCTAGCAGGAAAAAAGGATAAATAAATACTTCCATAATGTTCCATATGAATGGTCTACCAGAACAATAAACCTCTAGGTAGGTACCTAAAGTTTGATGTGCTGTTCAGAAATTCCACAATAGTTCTCAGTCACAGGTCAGGTTATGGAGTGTAGCACAAGCTTTTTGAAGATTCTGCTCTCATTTCCTGTCTGCAAATTTCACATTGATGGAATCTGCCGGAGTCAATAGTCCATGGGTTTTGGCACGAACAGATTTAGTTTTGGGAGACATTTTTATTTCAAAATGTTGAAGTAGCTGGGAGGGGAAATGCAACCTCATTAGAATAAGTACATATATATAAATGGATAAGCCACAATAATATTCTCATTTCCTAGAATCTTTCCTAGTATCCTCTTTCTTGTAAAATCCAGTGACCACATTAGAACATAAGAACCTAAAAAGAACCCTGTTGGATCAGACCAAAGGTGCATCTAATCTAGCATCTTCTTTCCAATAATGGCAAAACAGATGTTTCCAGGAAACTCAAAAATAGGACATGAAAGCAACATCCCACATGTTTTAATCCCCAGCAACTGGTATTCAGAGGAATGCTGTCTCTGAATGTGAAGATTCAATTAGCTATGACAACTAATTGCCAGTGTTCCCTCTAAGCTGAGTTAGTGTGAGCTAGCTCACACTAACTCAGCTTAGAGGGAACATTGCTAATTGCCTGTTTGCAACATGATAGTAAGCAGCTTTCACTAAATAAAGTCATTAGGCCTCTACAACTGCATTCATCTCACTTGTTTTCATAACTTGATGTTGTTCAAGAAATATTTGGATTATTTCACTGTTGCTTGTCTGTTTTAACAGAGTTTGGTGTATAAGGATTTATGTCTATCTCCAGCTCATTACTAACTGGAAAGTGGCTGACAGGGTCTCCCAATACCTCCACAGTGCGGCTCTAACAAGGAGAAGTGCTGTGGTCATACATGCCAGCTGAAGTGGAGGGGAAGCGAGGCTATTCTCTCGGGAGTAATTTGACCCGCAGTTGCAAGATCACATCTCTCTTCATATCTGTGATAAGATGCAACTGCGGGTGAGTAGTTGTTGGGGGGGTTTGCCATTTGTTTTCCCATGCACATAAACGAGGAATTGCACCTCTGCACCAAGGGCCCCCTATGAGTATGCGATGATGCACATACTGCGAAGGGGGGGGGAATGATCAGACCATTCTGATAGCATGCATGTGTGCTTGCCTGATCAGACAGGGGAAAGTCCGTCCGTGGTCTGTCACAACCTGTTTACTACCGCATTTTCTCCGGTGTCTTTTTACTCCGCTTCTGCAGCGGGGCAGCACGGGTTGCTGACAAGTGTGGGACGCTTCCCAGATGTTGCTGTCTGATCACGCCCTTTAGATCTGTCAGGCATTCGCGCCTATGTCAGATCTACTGGCGTGTGTGATCACAAGTTCATAATTCCCCATGTCATTGCTGGCATGTGATAAAGCATTTAGGCTATATGAAGGGAGGTGAGATAGAGAACAAGGGAAGAATAGCAGCAAAGAGCAATAAGGAACCTTATGAATTCAGCAAAGTGAAGACTATGTGGAAAGTTGCTAAGCAAAATTATTGGAGCATGTGGTAACCATACTTTGTGAGTGGTAACTAACCTCATGCAGGGCTTAAACCATGGACCCCAGGCACACTATACTTTTCCCACAGTGCTAGGCCTATCTCTATAGTCTTTTGGTATATAGGAATACTAGAAAAATCAGGTCCAATGGAAGATTCCAAATGCTTTTTCCTGTGTGCACTATTGGATGGGTTAGAAGAATGCTCTGCAGTGTGTAAGTTGTAGTTCTGCCTATTTGTTTTAGAACAAATCATCAGTCAGTCAGTCCTTGAGCATTTACAAAGGATGGCTGTGATCATGAAGAGCCAACATGGGTTTCTCGTTAACAAGTCATGTCACACTAATCTTATCTCTTTTTCTGAGAGATAAAGATTAGATAAGACTGCTGAATCAGGGGAATGCTGTAGACATAGTTTATCTTGATTTCAGTAAGACTTTTGATAAGGTTCCTCTTAATATTCTTGTTGACAAGTTGGTAAAATATTGTTTGGATCCTATTACTGTTAGATGGATCTGTAACTGGTTGACAGATCGCACCCAAAGAGTGCTTGTTAATGGTTCCTCATCCTCTTGGAGAGGAGTGACAAATGGATCCGTCCTGGGACCTGTTTTGTTCAACATCTTTATCAATGATTGGGATGAAGGAATAGAGGGAATACTTATTAGATTTGCAGATTACACTAAATTGGGAGGGGTAGCAAATATGGTAGAAGGCAGAGTCAGGATACAGATGATCTTGACAGGCTGGAAAACCGGGCTAAAACAAATAAAATGAATGTCAATGGGGATAAATATAAAATTCTGCATTTAGGTAGGAAAAATCAAATGCCTATTTATAGGATGGGGGAGACTTGTCTTGGCAGTAGCATGTGTGAAAAGAATCTAGTGGCCCTAGTGGACCATACACCGAACATGTCAGCAGTGTAATGCGGTATCTAAAAAGGCAAATGCTATTTGGGGCTGTATCAACAGAAGTATAGTGACCAGTTCACGCAAAGTGATGGTACCAGTTTACTGTTCTCTGGTTAGACCTAACCTGGAGTATTGTGTTCAGTTTGGGGCATCCCGATTTAAGGAGGATATAGACAATCTGTAACATGTCCAGAGGAGGGCAACAAAGATGGTGAGGGGTCTAGAGACCAAGTCCTATGAGAAAAAGCTGAAGGAGTTTGGGTATGTTTAGCCTGGAGAGGAGACGACTGAGAGATGATATGATAACCATCTTCAAGTACTTGAAGGGCCATCATTATAGAGGGTGGTGCGGAGATGTTTTCTGTTGCCCCAAAGGTTGGACCAGAACCAATGGGTTGAAATTACATCAGAAGAGTTTTTTGCTAAACATTAGGAAGAACCTCCTGACAGTTAAAGTCGTTCCTCAGTGGAACAGGAGGTTCTTCCTAATGCTGATTGTGTGAACTTAGGCAGATCATGAGAAGGAGGTCAGGAAGGGAAGAAGGTCAGGAAGGGTTGCATCAGTGCTTAGTTCTCGTGGCCCTTTCTTACACGCCCAGAGAAATACTCATTGCCACTTCGGGGTCAGGCAACAATTTTTCTCCAGGCCAGTTTGGCCAGGGATCCTGGAGGTTTTTGCCATCTTCTCTGCATGGAGCAGGGGTCATTGGGGTGTGTGGGGGGGGAGGTATTTGTGAATTTCCCGCATTGTGCAGGGGGTTGTACTAGATCACCCTGGAGGTCCCTTCCAACTCTATGATTCTATTCCTTTGGTTTTACTTGCTGTTGTCCCAAAAGTGACTTTTGCTTTATTCCAAATTTCCCCTTTGTGGAAACTGAACCCTTCATTTTTATTTCCCATTGTAAGTCCTTTTCCTCAGTGGGAGATGACAAGAAGGGATTGGGGAGATGAGGATGGCTTCACGGAATGTTCTGCGTGTTCTTTTGTTGCTCTCTCAGACCGATTTCACACAAGAGCTGCGCCACTCGAGTGGGACATTGACCAATAGAAGCGGGGCAAAGGGAGGCGCGACCGTGGCGCAGCTCTTGTGTGAAATCGGTCCCAGTGTCTTTCTCCCCCTTGCCTCATAAGAATTTGTTCCTCGGGGCATTATAACCTGGTCCCTGGGACCCAACCACTATGTGAATGATGGGGTTTCTGTGGCTTTTCCTCTAAGACGTGAGCTATGGAAGTGCTGGGTGGTATGACTGTAGCAGTCACGACTCCTTCCCTTTATGCCCACCTGTCAAGAGGAAATGTGTTTACGGGTGGGGAGCTGAACTCCTGCCCCCCCCTTTCCAGATTTCCTAGGAGAAACGTAATCACCAGGCTACTACCTTGGGCACCACACAGAAAGTTGTTGTGCGGCCTTTCTCCTTTTCCTTGTTATGCTTTGTATGCAGATGGGGGGAAGTGCTGTCAGATAGGTGTGCTGATGGAAGTGTGCCTTATTTGGCTATTATACATGGCTGGCCTGGAGACATCGTCAGCATGCTACTCCGTGACTGGTGGGTGCAGGTAACATTTCCGGGGATTCTCCAGCTGCAGTTGCTATGCTCGCAGCATCTTGGAGTACGATCTTTTTTTGACCCACCCCCCCCCGTTAAGAGAGTATAGGATACTAACTAATTACAGTGGCACTCCACCGGTGTCAGAGATGGTTCAGATATACTGTCTGTCATTAATGCTGCTATATTTACAGGCCCTGATTCTGCAGAAACAATATAAATCCCAAGCTTTTCAAAAATGGGACTAGTCTAACCAGGAAACAGTCTTTGGTCCTTTCCGCACTAGACCTTAAATCCTGGTTCATCCCAGTCCCCGAACTTACATTCTACACTACACGCAAGTTCACCCCTATAGTTATATCGGGGTATTTTTGTTTCCACATTACACTGAGGTCACCCCAGTCTCGCCCCACTCTTGTCCCAGGATAGACGGATGCTGTTATAACCGGGGATAAATGCAAGGTATTGTGTCACGAGTTGAACTCTGATAAAAGCGGGTATGAGATCCAAGTACGGAAAGAACCAAAGAAGTTGGGGATCTCATGTTACCATGCAGGAGTTTTTCCAGATCTGGCCTCTCTCCTAGGTCATTTCTGCACTTTGATCTCATCCCTGGTTTTATCAGAGTTCAACTTGGGACACAATATCTTGCATTTATCCCAGGTTATAACAGCCTCTGTTTATCCCAGGACAAGTGTGGGGCAAAACTGGGGTGACCTCAGTGTAATGTGGAAAGAAAAAATACCCCGAGATAATTACAGGGGTGAACTCGCGTGTAGTGTAGAACGTACTTTTGGGGACAGGGTTGAACCAGGATTTAAGGTCTAGTGCGGAAAAGACCTTTTTTGAATCAAGGACGTAATTTGTACTTACAAAACAGAAGTTTACTAATAGCAAGAAGGTGAGTTCTAATAGTTATAACCCGTTTACCTGTATTAGTGCCAGGTGAATTTCCAGTTCAGCAATTCTCTTTCCTATGCAGCTCCGAATACCATAACCAAAGGGGATAGAACCAAAATTATCTACCCTGTCCATGTTGCTTTTCCTTAGCCATCGTTCAGGCTGGAACTCGTGTGCTAATGGAAAATTCTCTTCCTGGTATGATGTTGCATAATGACAGAGTGCTAGCTGGGTCTGATGAAACAAATATGTTATGGAACAATCTACCAAACCCAAACATGCACGTTAATTAACTACTTATAATTTTCAGAATATCAAAATATCTGACAAATATATTATCATACTATTTACATATAATTATTTTGCAGAATATCCACAAAAGTTACTGATGGAGATTAAAAGGCATTGGACAAATCAAGAAAAAATATAATAATTAAAAGGGGTACACTTTCAAGTTAAACAGATCCTGCACTAAATCAAGAAACACTGTACTGAAGTTTGATTACAGAATAAAAAAGAAAGAATATATTATTTCAAATGACTGGGATCAAGCCAGACTGATATTTCCCAGAATAACTATTTTTTCCCAGTCCAGGCTAATTCATATACCAAAAGAAAATCTGCAGCTTCATCTTTTCCTACTCTTTTCATGCAGCCATTTCATGCAGCTTACCCCTTTAGGTATCAAGTATCCTCCAACAATCAAATCTTTCTGGGTTACTCTGCCATTTCCTGGTAACACTGGAAATAACCTACAAAAATAGTCAATGAGATATTCAGTGCCTCTAATGTTACATTTCTGTAGATTTCCTTCAAGGCATTAGTGAGCATGATAAAGGGGTGACCTTTCAAAGAGTCTTAAAATCTTTAGCCAAAGTCCCCTTAAGGAAACTTGTCAGTCATTTATGAGAAGACAGCAGCTAATACTGGCTAAAGTAGTGTAAACAAAGGATGGAAGTCACCAGGGTCTTCCACCCCACTCACAATCTGTGTCCAGACACTGCCATTTAACTTCTTCATAAATCATCATGTAAAAAATAAACAATGAGGTCCGGATCGGTATAGCCCGGGCAAGCCTGACCTCATCAGGTCTCGGAAGCTAAGGAGGGCTGACACTGGGAAGTATTTGGATAGGAAACCTCCAAAGAATACCAGGGCCAGGAGGCAGAGGCAGGCCATCAAACCACTTATTTTAATGTCCTCCACGCCCCAGTAGGAGTCGCCAGAGGTCACCATGACTGCTAGGCATGGGCACACAAAAATGGAGACCAGCTGAGCTCTGAGCAGGAGCAGGAGAGAGAGCTGTGAGAGAGGTGAGTGGGTTTCTTTTACTTGCTTTCAGCTGAGAGCCAGAAAGACAAGGCCCTAGGCTCTTTGTCTTTCCCGTAAAATAATTTGACTTCGATAACAAAAACCACGTAAATACCAAGGGTTTAAAAGGGGGATTATATTTATTTATTTTAAAAGAATTATGAAGCCAGAATGCCAGCAGGGGGTTGGGGGCTATCCAGTGTTTTGCACGGAGTGTCACATGTATGACTATCTGCCCACTGGGCAGAAATCTTGGGTGTGTCCACGGTGCAAGGAGCTCCTGGTTCTCAGGGAACGTGTGTGCTCCCTTGAGGCCAAGGTGGCTGACCTGGAGAAGCAGAGACAGTCAGCTAGGCACACAGAAAAGACTCTCGGGGACTTGTTAGCTACGTCCCACTCTGGATCTGGCAGCCCCGCTGCTGTCAGGGAGCATGAGGGTCTAGGGGAAACAGGGCACCATGCTGAGGATAAGGGGAATGTGCCCTCAGAAGGGACCTCTTCCCCAGCTGGTGAGCGGCTCTCCTTTTGCACCAAGGAACCATCCCTGAGCAGGGTGGGAGGGGGGCTCTTGGTAGTGGGTGATTCGATCCTTAGGCAGGTAGACAGCTGGGTGGCGAACCCGCGTACTGACCGTATGGTGACTTGCCTGCCTGGTGCGAAGGTAGCGGACATTACGCGTGTTTTAGATAGGCTGGTAGATAGTGCTGGGGAGGAGCCAGTGGTCGTGGTGCATGTCGGCACCAACGATGTGGGGAAATGCAGTCGTGAGGTCCTGGAGGAGAAATTTAGGCTGCTGGGCAGGAAACTTAGGTCCAGGACCTCCAAGGTAGCCTTCTCAGAAGTGTTACCTGTTCCACGCGCAGGGCCGGAGAGACAGGCAGAGATCAGGAGTCTCAATGCGTGGATGAGACGATGGTGTAGGGGGGAAGGGTTCAGGTTTGTTAGGCACTGGGATACTTTTTGGAACAAGAGGGAGCTGTACAGGCGAGACGGTCTCCACTTGTCCCGAGAAGGAACCAGGCTGCTGGCACTTAAAATCAAAAAGGTGGCAGAGCAGCTTTTAAACTGAATATTGGGGGAAAGCCGACAGGAGATGAAAAGTCTCTGGTTCGGGTTGGCTCATCTGAGAGAGGTGAGGGGGTACCGGTTGCTTTTCTACAGGGAGGTGGATTGAAATTGTCCACAGAGGCCATGGCTGGTGACATGGACTGCCGGACAACGACTCGAGATAGCAAGAGGAAGGATGCAGGCTTAACTTGTAAGGGAAATTACAGCTGTTTCTATACAAATGCTAGAAGTGTCCGAGGTAAAATCGGGGAGTTGGAGTGCTTGGTGTCGGAGGGAAAAATAGACATTGTGGGTATTTCTGAAACTTGGTGGGATGAGGAAAATCAGTGGGACACAGTGATTCCCGGTTATATATTATATCGGAAGGATAGGGGGGGAAGGGTTGGAGGTGGGGTAGCTCTGTATGTCAGAGAGGGTATAAAGTCTAGAAAGATTGAGAGGCTAAGTGAATTGGATTCGCTTCTGGAAGTTCTATGGGTTGAAATAGGGGGGCCAAAAGGAAACTTAACACTGGGAGTTTGTTATCGCCCACCAGATCAAAAGATAGAGGAGGATTATAAAATGATGAATGCCTTAAAGATAGCAACTAGACAAAAACACTGTGTAATAATAGGTGATTTTAACTACCCACACATTGATTGGGTCAATATGTGTTCTAGCCGGGAAAAAGAGATTGAGTTTCTAGACACTCTAAATGACTGTGCTATGGAGCAGATGGTCACGGAACCTACCAGGGGAGAGGCGATCCTTGATTTGGTCCTAAGTAACACTCAAGACCTGGTGAGAGATGTAAAAGTGATTGCACCGCTTGGAAACAGTGATCATAATGTTGTTGAGTTCATCATTTGTACAAATAGAGAATTGGCCAAAAAGACTCACACAACCATTTTTAACTTTAAAAGGGGTAATTTCTCTGATATGAGGGGACACGTGGGGAGGAAACTGAAAGGAAAAGTAGAAAGGGTCAAAACAATTGGGGAAGCTTGGGATCTATTTAAAACTACGATCCTAGAAGCTCAAAAAATATATATTCCGCAGGTTAGGAAAGGCACAAACAGGTATAGGAAAAAGCCTGCATGGTTAACAAACAGAGTAATGGAGGCTGTAAAAAGTAAAAAGAATTCCTTTAAGCAGTGGAAAGCTAGTCACAGTGAGGCTGATAAAACGGAACACAGGCTATGGCAAATAAAATGCAAGTCTGAGGTCAGGCAGGCAAAAAGGGAATATGAGGAGCATATAGCAAAAAACGTAAAAACCAACAATAAAACTTTCTTCAAATACATTAGAAACAGGAAACCAGCCAGGGAGGCAGTGGGGCCCTTGGACGACCAAGGGGTAAAAGGAGTATTGAAGGATGATAGGGAAATGGCTGAGAAGCTAAATGCATTTTTTGCCTCCGTCTTCACTGTGGAAGATGAGAAGTGCTTGCCCACTCCAGAACCACTGATTTCAGGAGGGGTGTTGAAAGACCTGAGTCAGATTGAGGTGACGAGAGAGGAGGTCCTAAAACTGATAGACAACTTAAAAACTGAAAAATCACCAGGCCCAGATGGCATACATCCGAGAGTTCTGAAAGAACTCAAATGTGAACTTGTAGATCTCCTGACAAAGATATGTAATCTTTCCTTAAAATCTGCCTCCATTCCTGAGGATTGGAAGGTAGCTAATGTCACTCCCATCTTTAAAAAGGGTTCCAGAGGAGATCCGGGAAATTACAGGCCAGTCAGTCTGACGTCGATACCGGGTAAATTGGTGGAAACCATTATTAAGGAAAGAATTAGTAGGCACATAGATGAACAAAACCTATTGAGGCAGACTCAGCACGGTTTCTGTAAGGGAAGATCTTGTCTCACTAACCTGTTAGTGTTCTTTGAGGGGGTGAACAAACATGTGGACAAGGGGGATCCAATAGATATTATTTACCTTGACTTCCAGAAAGCTTTTGATAAAGTTCCTCATCAAAGGCTCCTAAGTAAGCTCAAAAATCATGGGATAGAAGGACAAGTCCTTTTATGGATCAAAAACTGGCTAGTTCATAGAAAACAGAGAGTGAGTGTAGGTGGGCAATTTTCTCAGTGGAGGGTGGTAAGCAGTGGGGTACCGCAGGGATCAGTACTTGGTCCACTGCTTTTTAACTTGTTCATTAATGATTTGGAGATGGGAGTAAGCAGTGAAGTGGCTAAATTTGCGGATGATACAAAGTTGTTCAGGGTGGTGAAAACCAGTGAGGATTGTGAGGCACTCCAAGGGGATCTGTCAAGGATGGGCGAGTGGGCGTCAACATGGCAAATGGGGTTCAATGTGGCCAAGTGCAAGGTGATGCACATTGGAGCCAAAAATCCTAAATATAAATACACATTGATGGGGTCTGAACTGGCAGAGACTGAGCAAGAGAGAGATCTTGGAGTTGTAGTGGATAACTCACTGAAAATGTCGAGACAGTGTGTGACTGCAATAAAGAAGGCCAATGCTATGCTGGGGATTATTAGGAAGGGTATTGAAAACAGATCAGCCAATATAATAATGCCCCTATATAAATCAATGGTGAGACCTCATTTGGAATACTGTGTGCAGTTCTGGGCACCACACCTTAAAAAGGATATTATAGCTTTGGAAAAAGTGCAGAAAAGGGCAACTCGAATGATAAAAGGGTTGGAACACTTTCCCTATGAGGAAAGGTTAAAGCGCTTAGGGCTCTTTAGCTTGGAGAAAAGACGACTGAGGGGTGACATGATCGAGGTTTATAAGATTATGCATGGGAAAGAGCAGGTAAAGAAAGAGGTACTTTTCTCCCTTTCTCACAATACAAGAACTCGTGGGCACTCCATGAAACTGCAGAGCGGTCGGGTTAGAACGGATAAAAGGAAGTACTTCTTCACCCAAAGAGTGATTAACACATGGAATTCACTGCCACAGGAAGTGGTGGGTGCTACAAGAGGACGTCCTTCTTCACCCAAAGAGTGATTAACACATGGAATTCACTGCCACAGGAAGTGGTGGGTGCTACAAGCATGGATGGCTTCAAAAGGGAATTAGATAAGCATATGGAGCAGAGGTCCATCAGTGGCTATTAGCCACAAGGTATAGCTAGGGGCTCTGGGGCAAGTGATGCTCTGTCTTCTTGGTGCTTGGGGGGGGTCAACAGTGGGAGGGCTTCTAATGTCCTGGCCCCACTGCTGGCCCTCCTGATGGCACTGGTATTTCTGGCCACTGTGTGACACAGAGTGTTGGACTGGATGGGCCTTTGGCCTGATCCAACATTGGCGTCTCTTATGTTCTTATGTTCTTAAAAATACAACAGCAACAACAACAACAGTGAGGTAGCAGATAACATCCCCAAAAATTCTTAGCGTCATGTTTTTACTGATGGAAGAACCACAACTGGACATTGTTAATGTTTATAAAAATAAATGGACTTTGCAAAAGCAGCCATAGATAGATAGATAGATAGATAGATAGATAGATAGATAGATAGATATAAATATATATAGATATATGCTATTAAGTCACAGCCAATTTATGACAACCCCATAGGGTTTTCAAGGCAAGAAACTAATAGATATGGTTTGATATTAACTCTGCATTATGACCCTGGATGGTATCCCTTGATGGTCTCCCATCCATGTACTGAGCAGGGTTGGCTCTGCTTAGCTTCTGAGATCTGACAAGATCAAGCTAACTTGGGCTATCCAGGTCAGGGCTGTGCGAATAATACGTTGGGTGTGTGATGCTATATTTGGTACAATTCTCCCACAGGCGACAAGGTAATAAGGAAAAAGAGACAGAGACAGTGCCCCTTTCTGTTTACATGGCATTTTGTGGCCACATTGTTCATGAACACCTCCACAATTTACCTGTTGTACCTGGGGAGAAAGACATGGAGGGATCTGTAGACCACCAGAAGCTTCAGGTTGATGCTTGAAATGTGATGCTTGAAATGTGATGCTTGAAACTTAGGCTGCATCTACACAAAGATTTTTCATCTCCATGGCTTCCAAATGGCAGTGGGTGTTTTTGCTTTTTGCTTGTGTGTTTTTGAGCATCTGCATTACATCCTCTAATCATTCACTTTCCAGGCTTTCCCTGTCCTTGGTACGTGTTCTCAAATCTAGCTTGGTACAATCTTTCCAGAAAGAACCTAGTTCAAGCATATTAGCAAAACTATCTGGATTAGCGGTCACTGGCAACTACTGATTTTTTAAAAGCCCGAAAAAGGCCTCTAGTGGCACAGAGGGGAAAAGTGCAAGGAGAACAGTGGTTGATGGATGAAAGTGAGTACAAAATTCCTATGTGATGTTCCATATCCAGTGTGAATGCCTCCATTCACAGTGACAGGGCAATGGAGAATCTGCACCACATCGATGCAGCCATAGACACACACACACACAGTTTTTTCATCTTTCCTTTTTTTCTTAGTCTTCAAATTTCATACCTTTTCTATCCTCTTTTTTTTTAAATCAAAGATCATTTTCCTCTCTTTTTATTACCAAGGTTAAGTTATAGTGGTGTTTGCCACATTGTTTGCGTACCATTACATGTGTGTTTCAGGGAAAAGATTAACTTGCGGAGAGGATTTCTCTGAGAAGAGTGTTTCAGTCAATGCTGCGGTTGTGGTAGATGAAAAAGAACTGAGCAGAAGACTGTGACTTGTTTTCCATTGGGCAGGCACAGCCAAATTGCACCTCTGAGAAAGGGGATTTTTGCACCTAACACTGAGCTCTGGAAGTTTCCAAACTGAGGCTCTGTGGGTGCAAAGCCTATTAGTGTGGTGAACAAAGCCCACAAAAAATAATTTGAATCTGACTGGTATTGTGTTTCTCTCTCTCTCTCTCTCTCTCTCTCTCTCTCTCTCTCTCTCACTCTCACTCACTCACTCACTCACTCACTCACACGTAGGCAGAGTGGGTTAGCCTAATTTTTGGAAGCTAAGCAGGGTTGGTACCTGGAAGGGAGATCACCAAGGAAGACTCTGCATAGGGAGGCCACGGCAAACCCCCTCTGCTTCTCACTTGCCTTGAATGTCCCTTGCTGGGGTCACTGTGGCTGTGATCACACGCGCCAGATGATCCAACATAGGTGTGAATGCCCAAAGGCATTAACGGGTGCGATCAGACAGCAACATCTGGGAAGTGTCCTGCAGCTGTCGGCAACCCGTGCTGCTCCGCTGCAGAGGCGGAGTAAAAAGACACTGGAGAAAATCCGGTAGTAAACGGGTTGCAATGAGCCTGTCTGATCGCGCAAACACTCTTCTGAGTCATTGGGATGGTCTGATCAGGCCATCCCGGCTTGGTGCCGTTCCCCCCCCCTTTGCCGTATGCGCATCATCGCATACCCATAGGGGGCCCTCAGTGCGGAGGTGCAGTTCCTTGTTTATGTGCATGGGAAACAAACGGCAAAAAAACCCTGACTCTCCCGTAGTTGCATCTGATCACACAGTGACGGGTTGCGTCCGTAGCAACAAGGGCTGTGTGATCTCCCAACTGCGGGTCAAATTCCTCCGGAGGGAATAGCCTTCCTTCCCCTCCGCTTCAACTGGCACATGTGACCGCAACCTTAAAGTTGGCTGTCACCTCATGGCCCCTTACACACGCATATATATACATATGGATTTATTAATATATAAGAGAGAGGGACACAGAGGGACAGAGAAAGGGCTAACTTCAATCTACCCTATGCATATTTACTCAGAAATTACCTCAATAGGGCTTATGCTCAAAAATATGCTTGGAGCTTTAAATCTTATAACATAGCATGAAATTGTCAGCCAGTCCATATTATATTGTAAAAATCCCAATATAGAAGAGAAAGCTGTGCAAAAGAAGAAGAAAAAACTCTGATGGCTGCCTTTTAGCCTAAACATTGTACTGAGGAAGATGAAAAAGCATTTTATTGTCACGTTGGGGTTTCGTACCACTTACCTTAAGGTTTCTTTGAGAAGGGCTCTGATCATTGGCAGGTTAGGGATATCATTAGCATCAGGGACTTTATCTTTACCCAGTTTGCTGATTATCTCTTTATACACAGAATGCTGTACTTCTGGGTGCTTTGCTAATAGATATGTTGCCCAGGATAAAGTGAAGGAAGTCTAAGGTTGTATGGGGGGGGGGGGGGGGAGGAAAAGACAGCACTAGTGAAGTGAGAGTCCATAACAATATTTCTAAAGTAACATTTGTCATTTTCAACCAGTGTTTCATATACCACCTGAACAAAATAACGGAGATGAGCACCGCAACCCTAGAGTTGGATTCGACTGGCTTTCAAGCAAGGGAACCTTTACCTTTACCTTTACCTTTACTAGAACAAGATACATTAAACCTACAATCTTGAGCACATGTTCATTCACTTAATTCCACCTGATTTCCATCTGATTTCAAGCAAGCCTTAGAGCTTCAAGTATATGTTGCAGGGAAAGTGACTTCTATAAGGCCACCTACTGTTTGCCAAATTGCCTTAAATTCTAAATTAATATTGGGGAAGTTATGATTATCAATTGGCAATAGGCAAATTAGGGTTCACACCAGTTTATACAGAAGTCCCACCTTTACTGTAAGTACCAGAACAGACACAGAAACTATGACCGGCAGCATCCACGACACCCGCGCCCAGACCCCGCCGTTCAACAAGAACTAGGACAGCCCCAGCGTACCTCCAGGACTACATGTGTGGGTAGTTTGGACTATGGGGGGGAGGGGTGTAATGTACTCCGCCATGACCACGTGCACGACTGTTGGGCCATGCGGTCAGGCCAAACATCGGAGCTTCGCTCCTCTAAAGACAATAGCCAAGCGGATCCTAGCCCGCACCTATCAGAGGGCCAGGTCCACGGCCGAGAGCCTATGGGACTCTTGGCCACTGTAAATAGCCTATAGCGAAGTAGGGGGGGTGTTTTGGTGGTGGGGTTTAGGTGCAGAT
>NW_015168130.1:0-30602 GCF_001447785.1 Gekko japonicus | reverse complement strand
GCTGAAATCACTCAACGTTTCTCAGTACATTTCACTCTTCTTCTGTGTGATTGTAATTGGGGCGCCCCACTTTGGAGTGGCTGGCTCAAGAACTGGGCTTTGGACCAGGAAATGGCAGATTTCCCCTCGAAGGGGAGAGTCCCCTGAATGTGGGGGTGTATGACATATGGTGGTCCACACCTTATTTTGGGGTTCAGAGCTTTCAAACTCTCCTTAGTTTTTTCCCTTCAACTCAGGAATAAATCGGGAATACAGAATGAATAAGGACTGGAAATAAGGAACCAACTTCAACCTCCTCAAACAAGCATATGTTATTTCAAAGCATATTTCACCCTTCCATCACAGTTACTATGACTACAAATACTATTAATAATAGTACACTTACTGTATCAACCCCTGCCAAAAGCATTTCAGTCATATTGGCATAGATTTCTTCCACTGTAAGTTCTTTATTCTTAAGAAGAGTTGTGAGAAGTCCACCATTAACCTCTTCTCCTTGGTCTAAGAAAGGCTTTATATCTTTTAATTTATTGTCCACATGAATTTGACCTTTGTGAATGAAAGATAGAAAAGATGAATATTTTAGTAATTCACCGAGATTTCATTTTTCATATCATTTGTAATTTTGTTCCCACAAACAAACAGGGAACCTTTCAGGTATGTAAGGAGAAAAATAATTTCTCACTCTAACATCCTAAAGCTCTTCAAAGGCTGATGGCCTCAGTGAAAATACCTATTAGCAGAGCACCCTTTGTCAAGCAATTTTGTCACTTTGGCAAAGCATATCAACTGTATCTCTTGCAGCCAGAGCAGAAAATAAGCTATGAGACTATAAAAGCTACTAAAGAGCAGATATGTTTCAGCAGTCACTGAAATATTCTTCTCTTAAAAACAGGGAAATCTGGAATGCACTCTCATGTTCTTCCTTCCTTCCTTACTGTATGGCAATTCCTAGCTCCATTTCCAAGCTTTCTCCAGTCATAGTTTGTCATAACATCTCGACTGGGCAAATATGATTAATATTAAGATCCAAATCATGTTCTCTAAACCACTTTGCAATCAATACTGTTTTGGAAGCTAGTGCTAACTATTGTGGTTTATAATCAACCAACTTCTTTAGAGGCAAACGATGTGCTGAAAAATTTCTCAAAGGTTTTTCAGGTTTTAAATCATTCATGTTGGTACAGATTTGGATTGGGAATGTGGTACTGGAGGAGGAAGAGGATTTAGTCATTATGACTCCCTTGAGGCATTTGTCCCATAGGGAAGATAACAACATACGGATTATCTGTATATTTTCCACTGCAAGTCAAACAGCAGTTCCAGAGCAGGGACAATTTAAGCCAGGAACACAGTAAACAGGGAAGGAAAAGTTTCTTTTCTTTTTTAAAGTCCCTAGCATTGTGGCCCTGATCTGAATCTCACACATAGTTTATTTTTTTAAGATAGGAGATCAGATCACACATCTTATGCCATGTCTTTGTTGCACCAACATACATATTTACAACTGGGGCATTGTAATAGGAGCTCAGAAAGCTCCCATAGGTTCCCCAAAAATTGGTCCCAGCTCCTTATGTAGGAACTAAACATGTTTATTTACATATTATACAACATGGGCCTTAGGGTTGCCTAGTCTCTTACCTGGCATAGCGGGGGGGACCCGGTCCCAGTCCGCGGGTTTATGGTACTCTATGGTACCATAGAGTTTTCAGGGTGATTGCTAGAGTGTCGCCTAGTGACGTACCCAGCGTGATGATGTCACTTCCCGGTGACATCATCACGCTGGGCACGTTGGCCTGATCTGGCCACTTCAGGGGTGGGGTTCCCCCCACCGGCCGAATTAGGGCTGCCAAGTGGGGGCGGGGCGGGTAAACCCCCGCTTTGGAGGCCCGATTTCTGCCGCCGCGGAATCGGGCCCCGGGGGGAACCCCGCCCCCCTGAAGCGTGGCGTGGCTGTGTCACAGGAAGTGACGCAACCATGTAGATCACGTTGGGGGCGTGGCCCCAATCGTCGGAGGGAAAACTCTATGGTTTTCCCTCCAACGATTGGGGCCATGCCCCCCAACATGCTCTACGTCGTGCGTCACTTCCTGTGATGTTCTGGCGGCGCACAAAGCGCACATGTGCACGCATCCATCGGCAGCTCCCAGACCCCGGCAACGCTCCCCCACCGGTGAGTCCGAGCGACTTGGCAACCCTAGTTCAGATCCCCACCCCCCCAGGGAACTTGGCAGCCCTAATGGGCCTACTGGCCCTAACTGCACCATTCCACCAGCCATCTACTAGTGTACAGGGGCAGGGGAGCTCCATTCACTGGAAAACACTAGGAAAATGATACCTGTTGCTTGTCCACTACCTACCTAAGCAAAATGGCACAGTCTGAATTTCTGGGAATTACAAACTTATGGTAAATTCACTTCCAGTTATAGAACAACATCCTATTCAAAGCTTCCAAGATTGGCTTGCTGAGTTGGCTGGTGGTCAACAGTTTTCTAATATGGACCTATTATTTATTTATTTACTTATTTATTTATTATTTGTATTTATAGTCCGCCCACCCCGTAAGCAGGCTCAGGGAGGGTAACTTCATAAAAACAGTACAATAAATACAATTAAAATTAAACAACTTAGGAATTCAAACAATAATAAATATTAAAACTCAATCACACTTCTGACAGTTACTGGTTGTACGGTTCTTTAGCATATTATTTGGGTTAATAGGTGGCTAGGTGACAACCACCTCAGGGAGGCCATAGAGAGATGTCCGCTGCCTCAACCAAAGGCCTGGCGGAACAGCTCCATCTTACAGGCCCCGCGGAATTGAAGAAGATCCCGCAGGGCCCTAATCTCGACTGGGAGCATGCTCCACCAGGCAGGGGCCAGGGCAGAAAAAGCCCTGGCCCTGGTCGAGGCAAGATGGACGTCCTTTGGGCCAGGGACAACCGGACGGTGTTGGTCCATAGAGCGTAATGCTCTTTGGGGCGTATATGGGAAGAGGCGGTCCCTCGGACATGTGGGTCCCAGGCCGTGTAAGGCTTTGAAGGTAATTACCAGCACCTTGAAGCAAATCCAGAAGTCAACCTATGAGTAGACAAGAATTGTCACAGCTCATTAGAAGACGTTTGAGAGACTCTGACTACAACAGCATGTCAATTAGAGCCCACAGAGTGTGTTCAACTTTTTCAGTAGGCATTCAGCCTCCAACAACAATGCCAAACTACTTATCTGAGCTAATTCTCCCAAAGTATACAAGGGCATTCATGCTAGCGCGCCTGAATGCCCTACCTTCAGCTGTGATGTCAGGAAGATTTAATGGGATTTCATACTCAGATAGACTCTATAATTGCGGCAGTGGTAAAATTGACTCTATGGATCATATTTTGTTTGATTGTCCCAAATTTTCAGCTCTAAGAGATTAACTGATCTCCCCTTTATTTAATCAGGATGTCCTCTCTCCAGAAGCAAAATCATCCTGGTTACTTAGAGACGAAGACAAACAAACTACTCTGCGTCAATGTTCCCTCTAAGCTAAGTTAGTGTGAGCTGGCTCACAGTTTTTTAGCCTCTAGCTCACAGATTTTTGTCTTAGCTCAGGAAGGGATGGCTCCAGAGCGAACTAATTTATGCAGTAGCCAAATCGCTCACTCACAACTTTAATGCCGGTACCTCACAAAGCAGAAGTTTTGCTCACAAGACTCCACAGCTCAGGGGGAACATTGCGAATTTGCGTGTGGCAAAATCTCTAGCAGCTGTTGTCAAATCACATGACAACTTTTGCAGTAGCAATCCTTAAATTCTTCCATGTTATCCTGTAGAATGAGATTTACTGCGGAATGAGGGTTTGCTGTTGATGACTCTGGTTGCAAAAACAGTAAAGACAACAAAACAAATATGGACCTTTCATTGCCCTCTGAGATGCCACCAGGAGGCAGACGGCCTCTCCTTCAAATGTTACTTTTTAAATTAACTCTGTAAGCCTTTTGTGTTTTCTTTACCACATTGGGTTGCCAGGTCCCAAGCTCTTGCCGGTGGGGGGTGGGAGGGAGCGTCCTGGAATTGGGGGGGGCAGGGTGACATGACTGTGCATGAGGTCCTTGACATGAAGACATCACATGGAAGTAACACATGGAAGTAACGACATCATGCCAAGGACATTGCATGGTGACGCTCTGGTATTTCAGGCCCCAGCGTGATGACATCACTTCCGCTTGATGTCATCACATTGGGGACGTCATGCCGGGTGGAACGTCTCCCTGTTGGGGGGTGGGACTTCTCCCTGCTGGCCAGTTGGCCAGCAGCAGGCAGAAGTCCATTAAATCAGGGGATCCCCCCCCCTCCCACCTGCCACATGAGGTGTAAGTGAAAAGAATTATATGCCCCTTCATTATTAACACAGTTCAAATTTTCTTGAGCAGAGACCTAGAATTTCAGAAAAATATATATATTTAAACTTACTGAATTTAAAGAGTCCATCCCAGGATCTACAGAATTCTTTCCAAGGTTTTGGAATGACTGGACGAAGCCATTTAGGAATAGCTCCCACATACATGGTAGTTTTAAAACTGCTGAACATCAACTCCAAAGCTTCGATATATTCCACTGTGTCCTGGGGGATGTGGTTTTCTAGGCACCCCAAGCGGCATTCATACAGGATAGTTGCCACTCCTGCGCACACACACACACACACAAAACCAACATAAAACCTCAGATTTTATTCTGTTTCCAAAATAATTTAAGTAACAATTTGCATAGTATAGCTGACCTCTACGGTAATGTTTTGCTCTTTTCTGAGACCCCTTATATGTAACACCTCTTTGTTTTATTTTGAGGTGACAGCTATTATTCTGCCTCCTTGCCTTCCTTAGAGTTTTCTACTTTCCCCTACCACAAAAGGCTATTGCCTTAGAATTCTTAGTAGGACCCAAAGAACAGGATAGCTTAGTTATATTTGGTAGAAGGACAGAATGAACAGCATGTGTCATTTGTCTCTGAGGTAAAAGGGGATCCTTTACCCTAAAACCGCTGTTTTCTGCTAAACATAGACCAATTTCACACAATAGCTGCGCCGCGGTCGTGCCTCCCTTTGCCCCGCTTCTATTGGTCAATTTCCCACTCGAAGTTGCATGGCTGCATTTTGACCCGCGGCTTTGCCTGATTTTCCCCGCGGTTTCGTGATCCTGTTTTTTGAGGATCATGAAACCACGGGGAAAATCGGGCGAAGCCACGGGTCAAAATGCGGCCATGCAACTTCAAGTGGGAAACTGACCAATATCAGCGGGGCAAAGGGAGGTGTGACCGCGGCGCAACTCTTGTGTGAAATCGGTCATAGAGTTTATTTAGAAGTCTAACAGTGACTCTGTTAGACTTCTAACAGAAGTTAGAATTTCAGTAAATTTCATAAGCTTAATGATTTCAGATTGTAATGTATTCTGTGCTGCCTAGAATGCATTAAGATGATTGTGAATCATCTCATAAGGAAGCAATGTTAAGCTTCGTCTTGAACAGGGATTGAAGTTCAAGACTACTGTGTCCAATCAGGTTCAAATGTGTATAAGCGGGAAAGACTCTGATTGGTCCTTATTGTCTCAACCTGATAGGTTGTTTAACTGTATAGTAGGCGTGGCTATATTAGCCGGGAATGTTTAAATACCGAGCAGCTGCAATGGGAAGCTGTTCGGGCTATCAGAGAAGTTGTACCGTGTCAGAGAAGTTGATCGTCGAGCTGAAATAAACCTGAGTTTTGCTGAATCACTCTCTGGCTATTTTGTTAAGCACGGACTTAACACAGATAGATACAGTTCTTCTTTCTCTAATGTTCCTTGAACAGATCTAGCCAGAAGGGCTTATTTTCTTACTTGCCACTTAGGCTAATAACTTCCAAAAAGCTGAATTTCCTAACTTGGCACTTAGGCTAATGGCTTCCACAAAGAACACAGATTTCTCTCACAGCACCTTACTCTTCACCCACTCCCACCCAACTCACGCACTCACTCTCCCTCCACAATCCAGTCAATGCTGCCCCCTAGGGACAGCTACCATCCAATCATAACACACTTCAGTTACCCCTCAAGCCCTTTCTTACCTAAGGGACCTACATTTTAAATCACAGTAACATACATATAAAACTCCAAATTAAAACAGAAATAAAACACATGCACAATATTTATAATATCAAAGCACCACACCTAAGCATATACACTTGGTCAGCTCCAGATTTGAGCCCCGTACTTTAATGGTAAGCTGCATTGACTCAATATGCATAGAACTGGGATTTGCAGTTATAATAACCTGCATACAGTCTCACACATTCAATTGTAGTAGAATATATGAAAACAGATTTAAGTGATATATTTTTAAAAATTCAACTGGAAACAAAATTAATTCATTCTTTATGAGAAATGTTTGAGAAATAATACACAAATCTGAAACGTTAACTGTAAAAACGGAATTATTTATGAGAAATGTTAGAGAAATAACATCTAATTTTATCATTATAGTGATTGATAGAGTGAAAATGTGTGAAGGCTCTGGCATTTTAAAAGTGTATAGTAAATCTAAAAGCTTACAAGAGTGTTACACAATCTTCCCACCTACACACACTAAATATTGCTTATCACAGCAATATACCTTTTGTATGTAGGAACCATCTCAACATTCTATGTTGACTTGAATATAGCAGTACAAAATTAGACAATCACCACCTCACCTTCCATTGAATATTTGAAAAAAAGGTTGTTAATATTTGTCACAGTTTCCCCATCTTCTTCTTGGTTTTTGAGAGTGTAGATTCTCTTGATCAAATCAGCAATAACTTCATTGAGTCCTCCAGAGAAAACAGCAACATCTTTGGGCTTTACCATTTTTTGCCTTAGCACGCGTCTGATCTTTAGCCACTGTTCCCCCTCTCTGGAAGAAATAACAATTTTAAATGATCTGGTTCATTCTTGCTAGCAACATAGAATTAAACAGGATGCCAATACATAAAAGAGAATTTCTCATTAGGAGGCAATGTACTAAAAATGTTTCTGGAGAACAAATATTTATGTGACAATGATTTGTTGTTCTTACAATTTACATAGATTTCACCAAGAAGCAAACACTACAGTGCCTATTTGCTATCTACTTCCAAAACACAGCATAGAGCAGGGGTGGCCAAACTGTGGCTTGGGAGCCACATGCGGCTCTTTCACACAGATTGTGCCGCTCTCAGCAGGGCAGCTGGGGGAGTGAAGGGAGGCATGCCTCCCCGATCAGTCTTCCCTTCCCCAGCCAGTGTCCCCCTACCTGAGTAGGCTTGAGGTGCCTTCTCACCACCCCCACCCCCGCCGGCCAGCTTAGAGAAGGCATTTGACTCTTTAAATCCCTCCCTCCTGGCCAGTTGGCTTGGCTCGGAAAAGTCTCTTTAAATCCCTCCTCCAAGCCAAGCCAGCTGGTGTGGGGGTGGGGGCTTGGAAGATGCACTTAAAGTTAAAGTTGCTTTCTTTCCACCTTTCATTCTTTCTCTCTCTCTCTTTTCCCCCTCCCTCCTCATTTAAAGTTAAATGTGTTCTCCAAGCCCCACCCCACTGCCACACTGGCCAGCTGGCTTGGCTCAGAAAAGGCATTTGTCTCTTTAAATCCCTTCTCCAAGCCGAGCTAGCATGGCAATGGGAGAACACATTTAAACTTGAAGGCATTCTCCAAGCCCCCACCCTGCGGCCCCACCCAATGACTTGGAGAAGGCATTTGTGTCTTTAAATCCCTTCTCCAAGCCAAGCCCACTGGCATGGTGGCAAGGGGGGAGTTGGAGAATACATCTAAAATTAAAGTTGCTTTCTTTCCACCTCTCCCTCCCTTCCTGCCTCCCTCCTTCCAGACCCCCCATTTATTTGCTTTCTTCTGTATAAAGTATTCTATTGGTATCAATTTTTTATTGTTGAAGAACAATGTGATGGCAGTATGATTTTCAAACTGACACTGCATTTTTGTGGTAGTGTGGGTTTTTTATGGCCTGTTTTGAAGCTATGAATTATGCTTGGTGTGTGAGCTGAATGGAATGAGTCGGCTGGCGTTTTCTGTTACTGTTTTAAATCAAACTCTCTTTTTTTTTGGCCTGGATTGTTTTCTGCTTAAACTTGAACTGCTTAAAAAACAAAAAAAACCAGAGTGCTTTGGTCAGGTTCTTTATTCATTGATTTTCGGTACAAATGAACATATATTTTGCTATTGGTCTATAACTTCCCCCCACACTCACTAGTAGGATTCTACAGCATCCTTGGTGCTTTATCCAAAGTTTTCTTGTGGTCATGCATGACTTTGGAAGTTTGCTGTTCTTATTCCCTGAGGGAAAGGTACAGGATTTTTGTGTGTGTGTGTGACAGCCCTCTGAAGTAAAATCTAGCAATTTATGTCCACATTCATCTCCAGAATGTTTAACTAATTCTAGGAACTGATGACTTTCTGCGTACTACACCCCACTAACTTGTACAATGTGATATCTGTTGGCTGCGTGTATTACACTGTTGTGGCTGCATTGTTTCCTACTGATCTCATACTGTTTTTCAGCATGATATTTGGACTGTCTCATGTCCAATATGCTTGTTCAGATTTCTGAATAAATAAATAAATAGTGATGAACATTTCAGAAATAACCATTATGTAAGGTCCTGATCAACAGCATGTGGCAGAACTTCTTTAGCTCTGCAGGTGTCTTTCTCTCTCTGGGAAACAGTTACAGATGATCCAATGTACCCATACTCGGCCAAAAGTACAGACTCCCTGAGGTCCTTCTTTGAGTTTGTAGATATAGAGTATAGAGATCTGATTCGGCATGGTCCAACATTGTGGTTGTCACTTATGCCTGCTATTGAACGGGTTCTACAGTGCCGGCCTGCACTGAGGGCGTACTTCCTGTCGTGTGGGGAAGAAGAATGTGAAAAAATTGTGTGGGAAGGATTTAGTCCAGAAGAGGGATAATCTCTTCCTCTGTGTTATGTGTACTTCCTACACAATTTGATGGCATTATTCAATCCCATTGTGAAAAACCTGGAAAGTGCCAAAGTTAGCTGCATCAAACTCCCCAAATTATGGATGACCTTCGTGAAAAACTTAAGGGAAGGAAAGAGAAACAGTTCTATGGAAGATCTGCTACAGCCATTCTGGTTAATGTCTCTGCATCTCAAAGGGCAAAATTCCAAAGAGGAGCAGACAAGTTGCATTAACTACCTTGAGAAATGGTATAATTTTGAAACATCAATTTTCAGAGACATGGCACTGCTCTCATTTGACAGTCCTGTGAATTGGGATTACTTAGAGAGTCTTGTCAAAGCTCTTAATTTTGGCCCTGATATAATAGACACTGACAAGCTTTTCAATGACGTCTGCATTGTGTTGAAATGCCAAAAAGATACTTGCTCACAGGAAGACAGGATAGACCAGCAATGGATTAAGATGTTCCGGCATATTCCAGACAGTGGTTACAGCCATCTGTTGAAGTTGGTCTCTTTTGCCCTGTCTATCCCAATATCCAATGCCTCCTGTGAGAGAGTCATCAGCTTAATGATGCCGCTCTGGAGCAAGAAAAGAAACTGGCTGAGCAACAGCCTTGTCAAAGCGGAACTTCAAGTGAATCTGAATTTTGGGATGTCCTGTGAATTCTGCAAAGTTATAAAGTGTCAAGCATTGGTTTCATTTCACCATGTTCCACTTCACTGCTTGCCATAGATATGGGGGGGAGGGAATTCATGAGGGGAGTCATGGGTGTTTAGAGTGGAAGCTTGTAGAAGCCGTAACTTCTACAAGCAAGCAGCGGTAAAAGAATTTAAAGAAGGGCTACAGCTCCTGATCAAGAACCTCCCTAAGGTGGAGAAGGAACTCATGGATAAAGAAGACTCCGAAGAGTCCGGTGAAGAGGCTGCCACAGAGGAAATGGAGCAGCCCCCACCCCCAAGGAGAGGGGGTGCCACAGAGTGAGACTGACCCCGCGATGCTTTGGAGGTCACTTTCGATGGCAGCCCAGGGAAGCTGGCTTTCTTCGACATCCAGGTGCAGAAGATGCTCAGAGAGTGGGGTCACACCTTCACCTCCAATGAGCAGCACACAGAATACATGGGGTCGAGGCTCCGCAAAAGGGCCACAGACTGGCTCGTGGGGCTTTACAACGTTGCTGCCCCAGAGCTGCGGAATGTGGATGCTTTCACACAAGCCCTATGCCACCAGTTCAAGGACCCGCTTATATTGGAGAAGACCTGCACCCACCTCCGTGGCGTCACCAGGAACTTCAGTTGGTACAGGAATATTACGGTGAGTTCAAAGCCACCATCGCCAGACTACAGGGGTGGCCTGAAGGGGTTTTAATTGAGTTTTACCAGGCTGGGCTGAACACCATTATTCTAGAGAAGGCTCTAGCCCAGGACAACCCCCTAATGCTGGGGGGATGGAGCCAAGTGGCTTGCGAGGGCAAAAACCGGCACAACCTGCTGAAGCTCTATTATTACAGAGGGCCTGGTAATGGTGTGGGGAGTCAAAAGATGCCTCGAGGCAGAGGATCACTGCCTGGTGGGGATCGAGAGCACCGCCTGCGGAAGAGTCTTTGTCTTCGGTGCAGGGAGGCTGGGCATTTCGCAGCTGAGTGCACGAGACCCCAAATTGAGGAGAGAGAGTGCCGTGAGGATTACAGAGAAAAGAAAGCAAAGCCGTTGGGGAGGAGATTGAAATCCCCCAAAGCCCTGCAAGCTGCAGAGTATGATATCTCAGAAAGTAATTCTTTTAGTGACTCCGAGAGGCCTCAGGGGGCAGGAAAGGGCCAGGACCTGTTGTGAAGGGCACCAGTCAACAGGTCCAAAAGTCCCTGGTGCAAGAATTGGTGAGACCCTCTTCTTCCCTTTTTTGTGACTGTTATCATTTTTAACCCCAAGGAGGGGACTCAAATCTGTGTAACAGCCCTTATGGACTCTGGGTGTACAAGAGACTTAGTAAGTTCCGCAATGGTCATGGGTTTGGGGGCTAAGGTGCACAAGCTAAAGGAACCGGTAGTAGTTACCCAAATGGACAGTACCCCAATGCAAGCATGTCAGTATCACACGGTTCAACTGCCAGTGGGGGTGTTGGAACATTGGAAAATGAGATCATTTGTAGTGCAACCATCAGTAAGTTTCCCCATGGTGCTGGGTAGTCCATGGCTGCAAGCACACGACCCCTACGTACAGTTGAGTGTGGAGATCCTCACTTTCCTAGACCCCCGATATAAGGAGCATCTGTGGCAGCCAGAATGGGGGGAGGAACCTCACCCTACACCTGAATGAGTTTGTTTGGTGCAAGAGGAACTGAATGCCATTCCCCCAGAGTATAGAGACTTGGCCCAGGTGTTTGAGGAGGGGGAGGTGGATGAGCTACCTCCCCACCATAAAACTGACTGTGCTATTGAAATACTGCCCGGCCACAAGCTACCAAAAGGAAAGTTGTATGCTATGAGCCCTGTGGAGAAGGAGGAACTGCGGAGGTTCATACACAAGAACCTGAACCGGGGGTTCATTAGACCCGCTACCTCCCCTTTTGCCGCGCCAGTACTGTTCCGGAAAAAGAAGGATGGGGGCCTCAGATTATGCACAGACTATAGGGGTTTGAATGGAGTGTCTATGTCTAATGCCTACCCCTCCCTCTCATTAAGGACTTGCTGGCTGAGGCTTCTTGGGGAAAGGTACTCACTAAGCTGGATTTATGAGATGTTTATTTCAGAGTGCATATAAGAGAAGGGGATGAGCACAAAACTGCTTTTAACACCCCGCTGGGACAGTTTGAATACCTGGTCATGCCTTTCAGATTAGCCGGGGCTCCGGGGGTTTTCATGAACTTAATGAAGTTTTGCACAAGCACTTGTTCAAAGGGCTGGTTGTTTATTTAGGTGATGTGTTAATTGATTCACAAGACAAGGAATCACATGTAAAATTGGTGAGAGAGGTCCTTAAATCGCTGTATGACAACTACTCTATGCTAAACTTTCCAAGTGTGAATTCCACAAAGAGGAAATGGACTTTTTGGGGTACTGTATTATTGAGAGAGGGGCTGAGGATGGACCCCAAGAAAATACAGGATGTAGTGGGGTGGGAGCCCCCACGCTCAAGGAGACAATTACAATCCTTCCTCGGATTCGCAAATTTCTACCGCCGCTTCATCCAGAATTTTGCCCAGGTTACTCTCCCGATAACAGACTTATTAAAAACTAAAGGGAAAGCCCTGGAGAGTAAAAAGGGTGGTTGTAAATTGGAGTGGTCCCCGGAGTGCCAGCAAGCCTTTGAAAAGCTGAAAGTCTTATTTGCCTCAGAGTCCATACTCCACCACCTGGATGAAACTAAGACATTTCTTGTCCAGGTGGATGCCTCGGACGTGTCGATGGGGGGGGGGATTTTGCAGAAGGGCCCAGATGAGAAATTGCACCCACTTGCCTATGTTTCAAAAAAGTTTTCCAGCACAGAGAGAAATTGGGCTGTCTGGGACAAGAAAGCGGCCGCCATTAAGTTGGCTATAGCTACTTGGAGACATTGGTTAGAAGGGGCCCAAGTCCCTTTTGAAGTGTGGACTGACCATAAAAATTTAGAAGCATTGAAAAGTCCCCGGCCCCTGAATGCAAAGCAGTTGCACTGGGCGGATTTCTTCTCTAAGTTTTGTTTCACCCTCAAGCCCCTCCCAGGGAAGTCCAATTTCCTGGCTGATGCTCTATCCTGCCTACCACAGCATGTTAGACAACATGATGAGGTCAAAGACACTATGTCCACACCCACCCAGTTTGGGGGTGATCATGACTCGAGCCCAGGTGAATGCGGGGGGAGATGCAAGAAATGACGGCTGGATGGAGAAACTAAAGGCTGCTTATTCCCCACAAGATTTGGAAGCAATAAAGAAAGAGGGTACATTGGTCCAGCGGGACAATGGGTGCTGGCATAAAGGGGATAAAGTTTTTGTTTCGGAGGCGCTGAGGGGGAGAAGTACTGTCAATGGGGCATGACAGTAAGCTGTCAGGACATTTTGGATATTTGAAAACCCTGCATCTGGTTCAAAGACAGTTTTGGTGGCCTCGCATGCAAGGAGATATTTCAAAGTACGTGGGCTCATGCCAGACCTGCCTCATGAGTAAACGCAGGGGGGAAAGGTGCCAGGGCTACTACAATCCCTAGAAACTCTGGAGCAACCGTGGTCAGTGATTTCTATGGATTCCATAATGGACCTGCCTCCCAGCCAAGGAAAGACAGCAAGCTGGGTGGTGGTGGACTTGTTCTCGAAACAGGCACACTTTATCCCATGTAAGCAGGTACCCACGTCTCGATGGCTAGCCCAGCTGTTTGTGCAACACATTGTGATACTGCATGCTTTGCTCTGTAAAATAATTTCTGATAGGGGCTCACAGTTCATGGCCAAGTTCTGGAAGGAGTTATTAAAGGTTCTTGGTGTGGAACAGGGGTTAAGCAGTGGCTATCAGCAATTCATCCCAGTCTATGCATCCCTGACCACCCCTATGACTCAACTCCTCCAGCCCAAGGAAGGCTTTCACTGGACCCTGGAGGCCGACCAAGCCTTCACCGCTCTGAAAGCCCACTTTGCCACCGGTCCACTCCTGCGCTATCCAGACCCCCAGCTGCCCTTTACCGTTGAGGTGGACACTTCCCAGCATTGCTCTTGGAGCCATCCTGTCCCAACG
This sequence comes from Gekko japonicus, assembly GCF_001447785.1. Lineage (NCBI taxonomy): Eukaryota > Metazoa > Chordata > Lepidosauria > Squamata > Gekkonidae > Gekko > Gekko japonicus. Next base: position 16,930 of record NW_015168130.1, on the reverse strand, counting down.
AGATGACCCTTCCCAACCTCTCCAGCCCGGCGCCTACTACTCTCTCCGGCTAACGGCGACCAAAAGAAGCTACATCATCTGCGAGAGGGAACTTCTTGCCATCGCGACCGCCTTCGAGGTCTGGAGGCATCATCTTGAGGGAGCACACTACCCATTCCAGGTACTCACAGATCATCACAACTTAGAGTCCCTCGAGATGACTCGCTGTCTTGTCCCTTTTCTTCTCGTGTTTCTTTTTTCCCCAAAAAAACTTTTATTTTGGAATAACAAGTTCAACATTTATCAATCAACCGTTAGATCCATTTCTTTTAACTCTTCCCTCCCCCCTTTCAGTGGCTTCCCGCAATGCTTCTCCCTGCCCACAAATATTTTCACATTTCAAGGTAACATTTTTTTTTCTTACAGCTTAAACCTTAGTACATTTCAGTCCTAGTAATTGTCTAAATACAGTATGGTATTTTTAACATCCCAATTTCATTCTAAATATTCTTTAAAGTCTTTCCATTCTTCAAAAAAAACTTTATCTTCTTTGTTGTTTAACTTCTTAGTTAATTTGTCCATTTCTGCCATAAATAGGACTTTCTGTATCCATTCCCATTTATCTGGAATTTTCTCCTGTTTCCAACATTGTGCATATGTCATTCTTGCCGTAGTAATTAAATACCATAGCAATGTCTTTTTTTGTACATTTACTTCTTCCATCTTTAAACCTAGAAGTAGTATCTCCGGTTCTTTCTTAAAGTTATATTTCAAAAAAAATTTGCATTTCTTCATGAATTTCTGTCCAAAAAGTCACAGCTTTGTCACATGTCCACCACATATGGTAAAAGGAGCCTTCTTTTTTCTTACATTTCCAACATTTGCTAGACATATTTTCATTCATATATGCTATTTTCTTTGGAGTCATGTACATCATTTTATAACAGTTTTCTTTTATATTAGTACATGATATTTTAATAGAATTTTTCCATAAATATTCCCAAGATGACATAGTCACCTCCTTATTTATATTTACTGCCCATTTAAGAATTTGCTCCTTGACTAACTCATCTTCTGTAAACCATTTTAACAAAACTTTATATAAATTTGATATCATTTTTTCCCTTTTGCTTCCCACACTGCCTCAATCTCACTTTTATCTTCTCTAAAACCATATCTTTTTTATCTGCTCTAAATAAATCTACAATCTGTGCATATCTTAACCAATCATATTCAAAGTCTAGCTCTTCTCTTTTTCTTATCACAAAGTCTTTTCCTTCTACTTTCAAAATGTCTCTATATGGCAACCAGTCTTCGCCTTTATGTCTCGAATACGGTGTAATTACTTCTGCAGGTACAATCCATAGTGGTCTCGCCTCATAGAAAAATTTTCTGTATCTCAGCCAAGTCCTGTATAGTGATCTTCTTATAAAAGGATGATTAAAAAAATTATCCGCTTTTGTCTTTTCGTACCAGAGATAGGCATGCCAACCAAATCTACAATCATGTCCTTCCAACGCTAACAACTTCTTGTTGTCCAAATTTATCCACTGCTCTATCCAGGTAAAGCAAATTGCTTCATAATAAAGTCTCAAGTTCAGAAGCTGAAATCCTCCTCTTTCTTTAGCGTCAAAGAGAATTTTCATTTTAATCCTTGGTTTTCTTCCCGCCCAAACAAACTTTGAAATCTCTCTTTGCCACTGATTTAACACTTAGTTTAATGACTAAGATTGGATTAGAAAATAAATTTGAGACCTCTATCCAATGGTTTGAATATTTTCAACTACGTCAATGGTTAGAAGGCTCAGGGTTCTATGAAGCTATCAAATCTCCTCTAACAGATTTTGAAAAGATCCTGGCAGGTAACTTCAGAAAAAGGGGTCTAATCTCTCGAATATACAAAATACTTACAGCTAAAAAGGTCGCAACGCCTCTTAGTTATCAAAACGCCTGGTGTACGGATCTTAACAGTCAGCTAACTGAGGAAAAATGGTCCTCAATTTGGAAATCGCATACTACCTTATCTAAATCAGCAGAAATTCTTGAAACTTCCTTTAAAGTAATGTCTCGGTGGTATCTAACACCGGTCAAACTCTCGCACATGTCCATAAATATATCGCCTCAATGTTGGAAGCTTTGTGGTGAGAAGGCGACTTTCTACCATACATGGTGGTCATGTAGACATATTTCTAACTTTTGGGCCCAGGTAAGATCTCAAATATTGACTCTGGTAGGGTGCAATGTTCCCCTAGATCCTCATCTAATGTTGCTAAATCTGTTGCCGGAGAGTGACATTCCTAACATACAGAGAAGGCTGATAAATCTACTCTTTACTCTACCGCAAAAAAATGTTATAGCCAAGAAATGGAAAGATGAACATCCTCCGACAATTAATTTATGGCTATCTAAAGTATGGGAATATTTTTTATTAGAAACCGTTTCCATTTTCAACACGAATGATCAAAATGAATGTGAACTAATGAACCCAACTGGTAAATGGTATCCAATTGTGGATAAATTAACCTTTGAATCTTTCGATTGGAAAGCGATTAGTACTGCAAAATACTCATTGTTATTAATAAGCTAGCAAACTTCTATCAGTATCTGAGTAAGTTAACTTGGAAGTCTGTATACTCACTGACATTTACATGAAAAATTGTTAAAATGTTGTCTGAGAACCTGTATTTATTTGTTATGTTCGAAGTTAAAATCCAATAAAATAATATGGTTTAAAAAATGAAAAAAAAATTAACACTTTTATTTCTTTCAATATCAGAATGGTTTGAAATAAAAACAATTAAGCGAGGTAAAACGTTCATCTTTACCACCGATATTCTTCCAGCAGTGACAAATTCATAGTGTCCCATTTTTTCAGGTCTTGTTGAACTTTTGTCCAAAGTTTCTCATAATTGTTCTTATAGGGATCAATATTTTCATTGTCATTTCAATTCCCAAATACTTCACCTTCTTAACTACTTCACATTGTATTTGTTCTTGCTGTTCAGTTTGTTGCTGTTTTGTCATATTTTTGCATAACAATTTTGTCTTAGTCTTGTTAACATAAAAGCCTGCCAAATCTCCAAAGTCTGTTATTCTTTGAATCAGAAGCGGTAAATTGTCTCTTGGGTTTTCTATTAAAAACATCACATCATCTGCAAATGCTCTATATTTATACGAATAGCCCTTTATATTCATGCCTTTGATATCATTGTCCTCTCTTATCTTCCCCAACAAAACTTCTAGAACCCATATAAACAACAATGGGGATAATGGACAACCCTGTCTTGTTCCCTTTTGTACTTTAAAATATGAAGGTCTTTATTTACATTCAATGCCGCTCTTTGATCCGAATATATTGCCTTGATAATATTTACAAAGGGTTGACCTATGTCCATTTTCTCCAACATTTGAAACATAAAATCCCAATTTTAATTATCAAAGGCTTTTCCCGCATCTACAAATAGAAAGGCAACTTCTTTTCCCGGATGCTTATCATAATATTCTACAGCATCCATCACCATTCTTAAATTGTCTCTGATTTGTCTATTTGGCAAAAAGCCAGCTTGTTCTTCTGGAATTGCATATTTTAAATATTTCTTTACTCTCTCGGAGATTATTTTGGCAAATAACTTGTAATCTTTATTCAGGAGCGAAATCGGCCTATAATTTTTCACATTTGTTAGATCTTGACCTTCTTTTGGTATTAATGATATATTGGCTTCTTTCCAAGTTTCTGGTATTATTTTAGTTTCTCTTATCTCATAAGACAGAAGTCCAAAAATTGGAGTCAGCTCCTCTTTCAGTTTCTTATAAAACTTGGCTGTAAATCCATCTGGTCCCGGAGCTTTCCCCAACTTTGTATCTTCTATTGCTTTGATTATTTCTTCTTGTTGAATCTTTCCATTCAACAATTCTTTACTTTTTCCTGTAATTTTTGGCAAATACACTTCTTGTAGATATTTCGTGACTTTTCCCAGATCTACATTCTTTTTCTGAAATAATTTTGCATAATACTTATAAAATACCCTCTTAAGTCCATGAAGATCTAATATTTCCTTATTGTCGTCTTTTTTTTTTTAATAAGTCTTCTGTCTTTTCGATTTTTCAATTGCCAAGCCAAAAACTTTCCTGGTTTATTTGCTCCTTCAAAAGATTTCTGTTGTAATTTCTTTAAATTCCAATACATTTCCTGGTTTAAACTTTCATTCAATTGCTCACGTAGAATTTGTAATTCTTTAATTATCTTCTTTTTTCCAGGCTTTTAAATTAACTCTTTCTCTTTCTGCTGGATCTTCTCTAATACTTCCGTCTGCCTGCTCATCTTTTCTTTTTTCTCTTTTACGTTCAATGATATTGGTAGGCCTCTCATTACCACTTTGTAAGCATCCCACACCATTTGTATTGATGTTCCTTGATTTAAATTTGCCTGGAAATAATTTAAGGTCTCTGTACGTAGTTTCTCTATAATCTGTGTCTTGTCTAATAAATCCTCATTTATTCTCCATTGAAATTGCTTAGGTTTTTCTTTAGATATCCAAATCAGTGGGTTATGGTCAGAGTTCTGCCTTGGCATAATTTCTACCTTCTGGGTTTTCAATGCCAATTCTTCCGACATCCAGATCATGTCAATTATGGAAAAAGAACAATGTCTGTTGGAATAAAAAGTAAAGTCCTTGGTATTAGCATTCCATTTTCTCCATACATCTTCCAATTTCTCCTGAGCTGCCATTTCAAAGAAAGTTTTCGGCAATTTCCCAATTTTCTCATTCCCTTTTTTTGATTGTCTTTCCAGATTATTATTTACTGTGCCATTAAAGTCTCCCGCCATTATCACCTGTTCATATGTCAGTTGCTCCAGTTGCTTTGCCAAGTCCTTAAAAAAATGTCTCTTTCGCCCCATTGGGTGCATATAAATTGATTAACAAAGTCTTCTTTTGGTGGATTTCAATTTCTACTCCAATGTATCTTCCCTCAGTATCTTTAATTATTTCTTTTTGTTATAGCTCTTTATTGACATAAATCACAGTTCCCTTTTTCTTTTTGGTATCCAACGAGTAAAATTCTTCGCGTAATTTTTTATTAATAAGAAATTTAGCATCTTGCTTTTTGATGTGGGTTTCCTGAAGACATATATTACATTTTTGTTTTCCTAACCAATTTTAACAATTTTTCTTTTGTTAGGCGAATTTAGTCCATTTACATTCCAAGATAAAATTTGTAATCCATAGTGTCTTGTATTATATCTCTCCAAATTCTTCAATATTGTCCGCCTTAAACCTAAACAGTTCTTCAACATTTTTAATGACGTATCTTGATCCTTGATAGGTGAAAGACAGACCTTGTGGTATTTCCCATCTGAATCTGATTTCAAGTTGTTTTAGTTTGTCAGCCAATTTCTTGTATTTCCTTCTATCCTGTAAAACCGACCTCGGGAGTTCCCTCATTATAATTATCTTCTTACCATCTATCTCCAATGGATCAGTAAAATGGTTTTTAAAAATATCTTCTTTCATTTTTTTCGTAACCAGTTGTACAATCACATCTCTTGGTAAATTCTTCTTCTCTGCATATCTTGAGTTAACTCTGTATATTAAATCAAATCCAAACTCTAATTCCCCATCTTCACCTCCCAGGTACTCTGTTGATGCGGTTATCACCACTTCTCTTATATCTTCATCCAACTTTTCTTCAATTCCTCTTAGTCTCAGATGGTTTTGCATTCCTCTGTACTCCATCATGGTCTCCAGTCTTTGATACTCTTGGGTTACTAATTCTTGTTTTTTATCAAAGTGTTGCACTTTTTGTTCCAGTTCGGATGTTGATGTTGCCAGACCTTGAACTTCTTTTTTAACCTCTACTACTTCTTTCTTAAGTTCTGTTACCTCGGATGTAACTAACTCTTTGATAGCTGCCAGGTTCTTTTCCTGTACTTCTTCCAGGTGGACTATTTGCTGTTCCATATGTTTTCCCAGTGCTTGGATCGCATCAGTCATTCTCTTCTCCATAGCTTCAATTGCAGCCTGCCATTCTTTTTTATCCTTTTCCGACATCTTGGGTGAAGATGTAGATGCAGCCCTTGCTCTCTGTCTTAAATCCATTTTGAAAACTTTTGTCAAAAATTTTGCTACAAAATTTAAAAATTTTATATTGTCTAAGTCCTTTCTATGTGCTTATTCAAATTGCCTTACTAACGCAGTTCTTAGTTTCGATTAAGCGCTTAAAAATAAAATTTAACTCTTGGTCCTCCTCAAAATGTCGGGCGCAATTTCTCTATGGAATTCTGGCAAGAGTAGGCACGTTCTTTACCTTGCAACTTCCTGTGCAACCGCTTATTCAAATTTCCGGTGTATGGCTTTTTGCCTACCGATCACCTTCCGGTCTTCAGGAGTCTTCCAGTGCCTCTCTATCTTCTCTCTTGTCTTCTCAGTACTGTGTTCCAGCCGGAACTTTAATAGTGCAGCACCGTCCCCCTCCCTCTCGCGATCTTTTGCAACTGTTTCGGGATCTTAGGCCACCATTTATCTCTCTCTCTGGCCACAGGAATGTTAAACAAAGTTATTTTTCTCGATTTTAAAGCTGTTCAAGAAAGTTCTATCTTCCGAAAATGGGACGAAAAGTTCTTAAGGACTTTTGTGCGCTTAACCATTTACTTTAAAAAGCTTTCAAACTTGATTCCGGTAAGCTAAACGGCTTTGTTACCTTGCATGTTTGTCATGGGTTCTGCGTTGCTTCTTTAAAGTTTGACTTGTTCCTTGGTTTCAAGAGATCGGGTAACGGCAGATTTATGCTGGTATTCCAGCTCGATCGGCTTCTGAAGTGCTGATTCACATACGCCCGCTTCGTGGAAGGAGATAAAAGTGTGACACAAGCCTCTTCCGAGACTTGATCACGCCGATCTCAACTCCCCCTTGGGCACTGCTGCTTGCTTGTCAATCCCCCTGCCTGGGGGTTGCTGTGTTGGGCTGGAATGAGCCCAAACTGTCAGAAGAAGGATGCGTTAATTCGCCATTTTCCCCGACCGGAAGCCCCTTTTCTTCTCGTTTTTCAACTTCCGTATCACCTATGTTCCTCATACCCATAACCAGAAAGCAGATGTGCTCTCTTGAAAGCCTGAGTACACCCCCACTTCAACTGAAGAAGCCCCCGCCACCACCATCCTGCCATTTTTGTTGTTTGTCGCCACTACGACTCACCTGACCCTGGCAGATTGTGGACCTTTTCACCAAAATGGCCCACTTCGTCCCATGCCCCAAACTACCCACAGCTCAGGAAACTGCTCAGCTCTTTCTGCAGCACATTTTCCGTCTACATAGAATTCCAGCCCACCTGATTTTCAATCAGGGCACCCAGTTCACCTCCCGTTTCTGGCAGGCCCTCCACTCCTGCCTAGGTATCCGGGTCCACCTATCCTCCACTTAACACCCAGAGTCGGACGGCCAGAGGGAGCCTATAACAACTTCATGCATTTGTCCATGCAGTAAACACAGTTCACCGCGAACTATGGGTACCACCCTTGGTTCTTCCCATCGGTCCTTTCACCCACCAACGTTGCAGCAGCAGATGCCTATCTGCAAGAACTCCACGCCCTCCAGGACCTGCTCCAGGAACAACTATAGTGGGCTACGGAGGTGTGTAAAATCACGGCTGACTGCAAGCAGCAGGAAGGCCCACCACTCAAACCTGGGGACCATGTCTGGCTATCAACTTAGTATCTCTGGCACAACGGCCGTTCACACAAGCTGGATGCCCGTTTCATCGGACCATTCCTGATAATGGAGAAAATCAACCCTGTTGCTTTCCGACTCCAGTTACCTCCTACCCTCCAGATCTACCCAGTGTTCCACTGGTCACTCCTGGTGCCAGCCACGGCCCCTGACCCAGCTCAACCACCACCACTGTCATTGCCACCGCCGATGCTAGTCAACGATGAGGAAGAATATGAGGTACGGCTATGGGCCCGACGACCGGTCCTGGGAGCCCACTGAAAACCTCCATGCCCCAGACCTGGTGCAACAGTTCCATGACTCGTACCCAGATAAGCCCGGCCCTCCTGACAGGTGGGGGCCTTGGGGGAGATACTGTAGTGAGCGATGATGACGGCACTGAGTCCCTGCCTGAGTTGGCATCACAGCCAGAGGCGCCAGCATTGTCAGAACCAGAAGCTGGCCCCTCTGACTCTTCACAAGTTGATAGCTTGCCAGCACCTAAGCCTGTAAACCCCACACCTGGTCCTGCAGCAGCCGAGGAGGCACAGGTGCCTGACTCACCTCCACGGGTGGTTCAGCTAAGGGAGTGGCTCCACAGAGACTTAGCCACCCGTTGTCGAGATGCACGCTGGCAGGGATGGTGAGCGCTGAGTCCTGACTATTAGCAGGAGTGCCACTGCCGCCATGGGAAGCCCGGCCAGAGGCTGATATAACTCCCACTCAAAATTGGTCTCTCATGGAAGCAACGAGTCACCTCTGTGCATGCCTCGCATCCACCTTTGGCTCCTGTCCTCAGACCCCCACGCTGGCTTGAGTTTCTGGCTCCCTGACCCCTTCTTTGGACAACCTCTTTCAGACTTATGATTTGGCTCCTGCTCTGACTCTCCTGGCAACGACCCTGGACTGGACTTGACTTCTGCCTCTCATCCCAAGCCCAGCCCGTGACAACAGCCACCAGATTTGCCTTTAAATTATCAATAAAACTGACTTTATCTATCTGGAATTTGGCAGGAGGATCCCTTTGGTGATAGGTACAAAACCCTGAAAGGTGGCTCAGAGGTTAAGATGCTGAGCTGCAGACTGGAAGTTCGAGACCCTAGTGCTGCGTGATGGAGTGAGCTCCCGTCTCTGACTCCAGCTCCTGCCAACCTAGCAGTCTGAAAGCCAGTCTGAAAGCAAGAAATTGCAGGTAGGCAAATAGGTACTGCTTTGATGGGAGGGTAACAGGATTCCATGCTCCTCGGCATTTAGTCATGCCAGCCACATGACCACAGAGAAATCTTCAGACAGCGCTGGCTCTTCAGCTTGGAAACAGAGATGAGCACCACCCCCTAGAGTCAGATTTGACTGGCTTTCGAGCAAGGGAAACCTTTAACTTTTACAAAATACTAAGGGGGAAAAATCATCCAAACTGGATTGGAAAAGAAAGAATTTACAGTAAGAAATGTTCTTCATTAAAACCCACAGAAATGAAAACAAATATCATGAAAACAAGTCAAATGGCAAATACAATGAAAATGAACAAAGTTTGTGAAATAAGAAAAAGCAAACAAAAAGCCTGCATATCCCTAATAGACCTTAAGTGAGTCGAAAGGTGAGGTAGATTTCAGTCTAACATATAGCGCTTATTGACCCCATGGTTCACAAACATAGATGGAACATTCCCCCTAGAAGTACAAAATAAATATCTTCCTTTTGGCCCATACGATATTATTAACATCTTGCTGACTTTTTCTAATGCAAAATCCAGCTCCTGCAACATAAAGCCCTTAGCTTCTGCAGTTTTATCCTGTGAGAGCAGAATGACTCATGAAGGGATTGGCTTTCTTTTGAATTGGCACATCACATCAATGGTTCCTCTGAATGTTTCCCAGGGGCATTTGCCAACATTCACCCAACAGGTATACATATGGTCATGTTGCAAGCATTTAATGCATTAACCAAAAACAATGTAAAATGTATCATCAGACTTCTTTGTAGAGGACACAAGGATCCAGGCACCGTTTGACAATACAATCAAGTCAAAGATATTATTGCACTCACGCAGATATAAGCCCTGTTGCTCTTCCTCGTAGATCTCTGTATTCCTGCCAGGATTCCATATTAGCTCGTTGTGGTGTACAACCTTCTTCCCGGAGAACGTGGGCCACCATGTCTCCATCTGCAATGGATACAACTAGTTGGGGACCAAAATGAGACTTGAAAATTTTTCCATATTCTTGAGCATGTTTTCGCTATAAACAAAACAAAACAAAATATTCATTGTTGTTGACAAGAAAAACATTCTTCTGCAGCAGTTAATTCTGATCTTCATGGACCACAGTGATATGAAGTTGGAAATAAACTACACAGAGCTCCGGCAGGGAGGGCAGGGTATAAATTGGAAAAATAAATAAAGCTGTAGTTCTGATAAGAGCTGTTCTTGAAAAAGAGCAGTTTCTGTCAGAGCTCTCTCAGCCCCACCTACCTCACAGGGTGTCTGTCTGTTGTGGGGAGGGGGAAAGAAAGGAGTTTGTAAGCTGCTCTGAGACACCCTTGGGTAGTGAAGGGTGGGGTATAGATCCAATCTCTTCTCTTCTCTTCTTCTTCTTAAATAAATAAATAACCCAAACATAGCAGAACGTCAAATCCTGGAGAATGTTCTGCATTTCATAAACCCCGATTACATCTCACTTTTCAAAGTTCATTACAGCTTCTTTTCAGTCTTTTCAAATTCTGTCATCAGCTTTCATTCCAGCCTACAACACAGGAGACAGGTTTACCTCCTCCTTTCTCTATCAAATACAAATGTTACTGCATCTTTAACAGTTTTACAGAAGAGCGAATGTTGGGAGATATAGCTTGATATGCTGGGATCTTGAAAAAGAGCAGTTTCTGTCAGAGCTCTCTCAGCCCCACCTACCTCACAGGGTTTCTGTTGTGGGGAGGGGAAGGGAAAGGAGATTGTAAGCTGCTCTGAGACATCCTTGGGCAGTGAAGGGCGGGGATGAGAACTGGCACCTGCTAAAATACCTTCTTAAGCACAATTACTGCCATCTATTACCGTCATCTATAATATTTTAAATGAACTCATGGCATATATGGGTTCCTTTGGTGTAGCCAGTTTGCTGCAGTGGTTAAGATGGTTTGATTCCCCACTCCTCCTCCACATGAAGCCAGCTGGGTGACCTTGGGTCAGTCACGGTTCTCTAAGGGTTCTCTCAGCCCCACCTGCCTCACAGGGTATCTGTTGTGGGGAGGGGAAGGGAAGGGAAGTAAAAAGTGGGGTATAAAAACCAACTCTTTTTCTTACTTCATCCTCATAACAATCCTGTGAGGTAGGTTCCGCTGAAAGAGCAACTGCCTCTAATTTTTGCTTGCCACAGAGACTTATGGGATCCAGTTGGATTCCAAGATGTTCTGCAGCATTTATCAGGGCCGGTCGGCAGTTCCCTTAATGAGACTACCAAAAATTGGAATAATGGTCTTTGGTCGGCCATTGATTGAATTGCTCCCCAATGCCCTCTGTGCCCTCAGTCTTCTCCTGCCCAGGGGTCATTTCCTGCAGGAGCGCACAGGAGCGGAGCTCCGGCAGTGAAGAGCCCAGGGAAGAGCCCTCAGTCAGAGGAAAAAGCAGCCAGGTAAGTTGCAGAGCCCCCCCCCCGACCCCCCAGTCCAAAACAGTCCAGTGGCACCTTTAAGACCAAGTTTTATTTGGGTACAAGCTCTCCCTCCTCTGCGAGGAAAGATCTGCACATTCCCCCCCCCCCCAATAGCTAGCAATCCAAAACAGTCCAGTGGAGCCTGAGCAGTGGGTGTTGCCTTCTGACACACTTCCGGTGATGTCAGGGGGTGTGGCATATGCAAATAAGTTATGCTAATGAGTAATGCTAATGAGCTTCTGCACCTCTTTTTCTACAAAATGACCCCTGCTCCTGTCCCTTTGTTTACTGGGGAGGTGAGAGATACAAAGAGGTTGCTCAGACAGCTAGAGCAACCCTGGTAACAGTCTTGTTACAAAGTAGCAAGAACATGCTATAAAGCTCAGTTGAAATCCTATGAGACGGCAGTGAAGGTAGCAAAGAAGTCTTGCTTACCTGCATCCATTGTGTCCGCTAGTTCACAGGCAGCCCAGTTATTTAGGATCATTTGGAATCTGACTTCCCAGAAAGTGGAGTCCCAAACTGATAATAATTTGGTATTCAGCTGTGATGCTTTTGTGAACTTTTTCGCAGGAAAAAAATCTCACAACTCTGCCATGACCTCACCGCCAGCTTGAAGGCTCTCCAGTGACTCCATCGGGTCCTGTTTGGGGGCCACTTCCACTTGCTCACCTAACAGGATGCTGACACGACTCTGACGGCTGTGAAGCCTACAACATACTCCTTGGATTCTTACCTCTCTTGGCTGGTGAAAGGCAGCTGAGAAGTGGTAAGAGGCCCCCTGAGGGAGATTATTAATCAGTCTCTCTCTCAGGGTTGCTTCCCTGGGCCCTTGGAGGAGGCTGTTGTCCACAGTATCTGGAAAACTGTCCATTGGTCAGCTATCGTACCCGTACATAGGCTGAGTTCAGACTGGCAGTTTGAAGCGCAAGGGAGTCGTGGCAAAAAAAGACCCGAACAACTTGTTCCAGGTTTTCCCGGTCACACGGCACCGACTGATGCAGGAGCGTACTGGGGAGGAGGCGCAATGGAGCGTTCACACTGCTGGCCCACCCCTGGTGGAGGAGTGGCTGTAAGGCGCAGCTTTCTTTTTGGTAATTCGGTCACAGTTCCACAGGGCCGTGAAAACAGAGCTTTTTAGGCAGGCATTCCGTTAGGAGTGGCGTCTTACCAGCAGTGCCCTGTGTGAACTCCGATCCGACACGACTTAGCGCGGCGGCACCGCTGAATGTGTCCTTAAATTGCACTGTGTTTTTATCGCCATCGAAGTGATGTTTTAAATTGATTTGTCTGTGTTTTGAAATCATTTACTTCGTTTTTATCAATTGTAAAATGTATACTGTTTAGCAGTTTTGTGGAAGCCGCCCTGAGCCTACCTTGGTGGGGAGGGCGGGGTGAAAGTTCAATAAATAAATAAGTGCTTATGCGCATCAGCAATTGTGGCTTTTGGCATTCACACTTCCGGGAAGCGGGATGAACGCGCTCTCCAGGGTTTGCTACCACTTTCACCAGGTACTTTTTAAATTCGGGAGGGAAGTCTTACAAGATGGGCTGAGTACGGCTCGGGAACGCCGGACAGCTGTGCCTGTGTGAACGGCCCCTTTAATCCATTCGAGAAACGTTTCTGAAACATGCCTCTATCAGGCCAAACTGCCAGTCTGAACTCAGCCGTAGTAATGGGGAATACTGTGGTATGAATTATCTTCAGAGGTCATTTCGGGGGGGATCACGGGGGAACGCAGTTCCCCCGGGTGAGGTGCAGGGGGCGGGGCACATGATGAAGCCCCGCCCCCTGCTTTCGGCCGCCCCGCTTCCAGCCCTCATTCAGCCAGGAGGAGGCAGGAGAAGAGGGAGGGTAAGTTGCTTCCTCCCTGCCTCTCCCCACCCCTGCCTGCCTGGGGCCAGGGAGGGCCTTCACAGGGCTTCTTCGCACTCCCGCTGGCCTTGCAGGTCCACCGCCGGGCCCCTGATATCAGGGGGTGTGGCATATGCTAATGAGTTATGCTAATGAGTTCCCCTAGCTCTTTTCCTATGAAATGACCCCTGATTATCTTGATCTTGGTCACCAGCATCACATCCTTACCCTTAACATTCCTTTCTAGCTCCTTCATGGCTGTCCTTCCCAGTCTCAATCTCCTTTTGACAGAGCGAGCTTGCTCTAGTAGTTAAGCACAGCAGATTGTAGAACACATTAATATGAATGTACCACCATCTTTAAGTAATTATATATATCTAGCTATCACTTTATTTTTATTTTTATTTGAATAATTTCTTTATTGGTTTACAAACAAACAAACAAACAAAGATAGATTACTTAAAGCAACAGAACCATTCAGCATACCACAAATTACCAATCAAATTTTCATAAATCTTATCTGTCCATAAATTTGTACATATTTTTCTTAATACATAGAACATATCATTCCCAACTTTCCATACAGGGTCTTCTTATTTGTAACATATTTATTGATCAGTTTCCACACATTCATCCCATTAACTCATGTTATCTAAATCGCCTCCTAGACAGTCTTTACCCAGCAATAACTCAGCAAAAGCTTACTTCAGCCTAAATAATATTTTTATCATCCTAAGCATGACCACAGATACTGCCAATATCATTTTAATATGCACGTAATTTTGAAAGCTACCAAAAAAGATAAAGTAAAAATACAACTAAAAAACAAAAGAAAACAAGACAATTTTGCCCTAGAATACTCTAACCTTCTGATAAACCAGTTTGGTGTAGTGGTTAAGTGCGCGGACTCTAATCTGGGAGAACCGGGTTTGATTCCACTTGCACCTGCTGATGTGATCTTGGGTCAGTCGCAAGCTCTGGTACATCTGTCCTTGAAAAAGAGCATTTTCTGTCCGAGCTCTCTCAGCCCCACCCACCTCACAGGGTGTCTGTTGTGGGGAGGGGAAGGGAAAGGAGTTTGTAAGTCGCTCTGAGACACCTTTGGGTAGTGAAGGGCGGGGTATAAATCCAATCTCTTCTTCTTCTAATAAACAGGATTGCATTAAACTGGTTTTATCTATGTTCACAATTGTTATTTATATTTTGTCCTTTGTAAGCCGCCCTGAGCCTGCCTCGGCGGGGAGAGTGGGGTATAAATTGAATAAATAAATAAATAAATAATTCTTAAGAAACCATCTCTATATAAGAAAGACCTAGCCAAATAAGCTAATTACCATCCAGTGACAAATTTACCATTCCTGGGAATGGTAATAGAGACAGCAGTGGCTGGACAGCTTCAGGTTTTCTTGGATGAACCCTCTGCACTCGATACTTTCCAATCCAGCTTCACGCCTGGTTTCAGGACTGAGACTGCACTTGTAGCTCTGGTGGATAACCTCCGCCAATGACTAGATCAAGGCAGTTTAGTGCTGCTGATTTTATTAGATCTGTCTGACACTCAGCGCTTAGGATGAAATGAAATACAATTTCTCTACTGCATTTAACAATGTTATTTTATAATAGCTAATAACACTTCCACATTTGTTACATATTCTTTCTTCCATAAACACACCAAAAGTACAGAAAAAAGAAGTGGGTTGACAAAACTCCCCAGAGCTGATTTTCGTTTCGTTCACAACTTCATCCGAACACACTGAAGCACCGTGGTAGTCTCTCTTGAAAACCTGCTATTCATAGTGTCTTCACATGATATTCCATGCCATGATTTCAAATACTAGAATGTATCCTCATCCATTTTACTGGAGAATCCTGTCCCAGGCATACAAACAAATCAAATTGAACTTAGGCAGATCACAAGAAGGAGGGCAGGAAGGGTTGCCTCAGTGCTTAGTTCTCGGGGCCCTTTCTTACACGCCCAGGGAAATGCTGATCACCCCTTTGGGGGTCAGGAAGCAGTTTTCTCCAGGCCAGTTTGGCCGGGGATCCTGGAGGGTTCCCCCCCCTTCCAGGCATAGACCAGGGGTCACTGGGGTGTGGGGGGGAGGTTGGATGACCCCGGAGGTCCCGTCCAACTTCATGATTCTGTACATCCATGCCAGATGTACATACATTCATTGTAATGTGTGAACAGGGCTTCTGTTTCTCTGGGTGCTGACCAGGAAGAGAGGGGAATGGCAACAGATATGTTCTTGATATGTACACCAACCAGCCAGAACACTTAACACTTAACTCACGTTTGTGCCACACAGTGTTACCCTGATTGGCAGTTTTGCATACAAGTTCTCTGTTATCACAATGCTGACATATTGGCTTGGGAAGGATCCTTATATTTCATAAACGGCAGTACTCCTTGCATAAGCCAATACAATACAGGCAGAGACTTTGCTTTCATGGTTTGTAAAGTAGGAAGGGCTACTTGCATCACTTGGAGAGGCAGCCCAAGAGTTGGCGTCCAGCTTTGCTGTGCTCCATTCTTTCCCCCTCATATAAGAGGGGGAGGAGGAAAAAGATCAAATTGTCCTTTGCTCATCTAGAAGCAGCCCCTGGGAAGATGTGATTATGCACAATACATACATTCAAATATAACTTAGTTCTCTGGACCCTAGCCACAATTTTTTAAAAAGACGATTGTGCGTCTTCTGCATGAAGCAGCTGGACAAACACTTATCAGGGACGCTGTAGGCTGATCCTGCATTGAGCAGGGGATTTGACTAGATGGCCTGTATGGCCATCCAGAGGGTAGCCCCCCTATGGCAGAGTGGGTATTTAAATTTGAATTTTGAAAGAAGGAAGTGACTTCAGAAAAAGAGGCAGGTTTAGGAGAGTGCCCAGAAATGACATCACAGGAAGAGGTGGGGCTTTGGTGCAGTGTGCTGGAAGTGACATCATAAGGGATAGAGCTTGGGAAGTGACATCACTTGACTTTTGACCTGAAAGTGACACCACGGTGCATGACATCACAAAAAATGATGTCACTTTCTTTCTCCTGGCTCCACCCCCAAAGTCCTGAGATATTTCCCAAGTTGGACCTGGCAACCCTACCTCACTGGGGGTAAGTGGTATTGCTTGAATTTGTTTTCTTCATTCCTCCAAGCCACTAAAATGACTTAAGGGGATGGAACATCAGCCCTGTGAAGAAAGGTGAAAGAGGTTAGGGCGTTTTACCTTGGAGAAATGACGATTGAGGAGTGACATGATAGAGGTTTACAAAATTATGCATGGGATAGAGAAGGTAGAGAAAAAAGTATTTTTCTCCCTTTCCTTTCCTTTTATACAGTTAGAACTTCATTGATTCACAGATCTTGAGCAGCAGAAGATACTTGCTTTTTATTTTTTTGATACAAGCGCTAAAAGGACTGAGGCAAATTTTGCAGTTGCTAGAGTAAACTTAGGACCCTTATCGCTGAGCAAAAGGTATTTCTAGCAGGTAGGGGGGCTGTTGGTTGATTAATGGCTTAATATAGTGATCCCTTATATTCTCAAAGAACCTGCATTCAAGAAGGTTATGGAAGAATATATCTATCTTATTAAGACCACAAGGGCAGATTCTGTCAGAATAGGGCCTATTCAGAAATCTCCCCTGTAAAACAATTGTAGGAATAATATTCAATCTTGCTAATGAAAAAGCTCTACAGTAACATGGGATGGCTCCCTCATGGACGTGGCGAGGGGGATTGCGTGGTTCGATG
>NW_015168129.1:216163-219983 GCF_001447785.1 Gekko japonicus | reverse complement strand
CCGGGGGTTTTTCCGAGCTTCAACATTTCAGGAAATTTTACATCTCTAATGGCAACAACAACAACAACAAAAATAGTGAGTGCATCTGTGTAAAGTGGGACAAGGGCCCCACTAACTTTCCGGGGACAGGCTGTGGCTCCGTGGTAGAGCCTCTGCTTGGTGTGCACAAGGCCCCGGGTTCCAACCCGAGCATTTCCTGCTAAATGGATGCGGGAGCAGGTGATGTGAAAGTCCTTCGCCCAAGACCCTGGAGAGCCGCTGCCAGGCTGAGTGGACAAGGCTGACTTAGATAGGCTAACAGTCTGATTGGCTGTAAGGCAGCCTTCACATGTGTGTGCATGCACGTGTGTGCCCTGTGTTCCCTCTAAGCTTAGTGTGAGCTGGCTCACAGCTGGCTCACAGCTCACACATTTTTGTCTTAGCTCAGGAAGGATGTCTCCAGAGCAAACTAATTTCTGCAGTAGCCAAATCGCTTGTTCACAACTTTAAGGTCAGTAGCTCACAAAGCAAAACTTTTGCTCACAAGACTCCACAGCTCAGAGGAAGCATTTCAAAGCTGGGGTCCAGTTGAGTCTGTTGCAGTCTCTTGTATCCAGCTGTGAGGAGGATGTGGGCTCTGAGGCAGCTTTTCCCAAACTTCTGATAGCTCAGGTACACTTCTGAATCAAAACTGAAGCTGCCATTTAACTGTTACAACAACTCTAAAGCATAAAGCAGCACAAATGACGTGCCTTGAAAGAAGTATGGCCTGTATGAGTCCCTGATCTGGGGGCGCTTCCTGATTGGAAGGAAACAAATTTAGAGCAGTGACTCATGCAGAAAAGCAACCCTAATTCTTCTGCCTCCCTATATTGCTTGTGACAGAATTATTCATCCACATTCGATACGGAGATGAAGTGGAGTTACCCACTCCCCGTAGAGGCTATTTGGAGCAGGCTGGTGTCTAGCTAGACCAAGGACTCAGGCAGAGAGGCCACCTCCTCAGGGAGTCAAAGGAGCTATTAATTATTTTATGAATTAATTTAATTTCTCACAGCACGGAAGCCCCTCCTGATTTGGGGGTGACAGATTCAAGGGCTTAGGCTGCCGAGGATCTGTTTTTGCTAAAACAACAAAGCAAAAAAAAAAAATCACTTTATATGACATTCACACTTCTTCTGTTATATCAAAAAGGCATCTATGCTGAGGCGTCAGAAATATGCAGATGTATTCAAATTTAATCAATTGATTGAAAGTTCTGGTCACCACACCTTAAAAAGGATATGATAGCTTTGGAAAAAGTGCAGAAAAGGGCAACTCCAATGATGAAAGGGTTGGAACATTTTCCCTATGAGGAAAGGTTAAGGCGCTTAGGGCTCTTTAGCTTGGAGAAACGACGACTGAGGGGTGACATGATCGAGGTTTATAAGATTATGCATGGGAAAGAGCAGGTAGAGAAAGAGGTACTTTTCTCCCTTTCTCACAATACAAGAACTCATGGGCACTCCATGAAACTGCAGAGCGGTCGGGTTAGAACGGATAAAAGGAAGTACTTCTTCACCCAAAGAGTGATTAACACATGGAATTCACTGCCTCAGGAAGTGGTGGCGGCTACAAGCATGGACGGCTTCAAAAGGGAATTAGATAAGCATATGGAGCAGAGGTCCATCAGTGGCTATTAGCCACAAGGTATAGCTAGGGGCTCTGGGGCAAGTGATGCTTGGGGGGGGTCAACAGGGGGAGGGCTTCTAATGTCCTGGCCCCACTGGTGGACCTCCTGATGGCACTGGTATTTCTGGCCACTGTGTGACACAGAGTGTTGGACTGGATGGGCCTTTGGCCTGATCCAACATTGGCGTCTCTTATGTTCTTATGAAAGGGTTGGCAGCTGTATTTATGTTCGCTGGTGTGTCCTGCTATTACAGTCCTGTTCATGAGCCTTTGCTCGAACCACTATCTCTGGCTGCCCAAACACAGGCTTAATTCTCCTGATGAATGAGCCCAGGCGTCAGCCCTGTTTCCTTCCCCCACCTCCAGAATCCCCAGTCCTCAGTTCTACCACCAGTTCCTGTGATTCACCAAGTGGTCCACACAGTTGCAAGCAAGAGGACAGGAAATGTGAATTATTTTTTTTTTTAATGAAAGCGAAGATGAGGTGGGGGCTGAACTCCTCAGCCCCTGCTACTCGCATTCCCACCTCTGTCACCTGCTGCTGCAGATGCTTTCCATTCCCGATTTGCCCTCCCGCATGGTCTCCTGTTTTCTCTCTGTGTTGCAGTCTGTCTTCACCCTGGGAACGGCTGCCGGTGGCTTGGGCACCATGTACTTCAACGACTGCTTGGGCCGCAAGCTGAGCATCATGTTTTCTGCAGTTCCTTCCGTCCTCGGGTACCTCCTGATGGGTAGCGCACAAGAAGTCTGGATGCTGCTGGTGGGAAGGCTGCTGACGGGGTTTGCAGGCGGTGTGACATCTGCCTCCATACCGGTAAGGAAGCCTCAGACCAGCTACAGAAACGGGTTGACGGACGCGCTGGTGGCCCCCCTTGTCCGGCTGCTGGCAAACGTGTGGGACGGCTTCCCAGTGGGCGGCTGCCCTGAGAGGAGGCTGGTGGTCAGGGGCAAGCTGTGCCAAGAGCAGGACCAGGACAGGGAGAGGCCAGATGAGCCGTCTCTCTTGCTCAGGATGGGCTGGCGCCTTTGCAGTCAGGCAGCCAGCCACCACGGCTGCATTCCCTCCTGTTCCCCTCCAGAATTCGGGGAGGGCTTTGCCATCGCACCATCATAGAAACCAGTTGAGAACTGCCACTAATAGTCTAAAAATATGAAGACAATGTAAAAAGCTAAAATCCAGGAACATTTTTTAAAAGCATCTAAAACATCAGTCTTGGGGAAAAAATGATTTGACCAGTCCCCTAAAGACCATCAGGCAAGGTTCTGTGGAGAGGGAGTTCCACTTGTGGGGTGCTACCCCAGAAAAGGCCCTGCCCTGCCCTGCTTCCTCTAAGCTCTTTCCTAAATTTCAGTGGTATTCCTGAAGAAAGGCCTCATCTATGCTCTCTAAAGAGCTCAGGCAAGAAGGACCTTGAACTCAGGCCAGACTTTCAATCTTAAGATCAACACTTTGAAACTCAGAAACTGACCAGGAGCGAATGGAACTGGTGTGAGATGTACTTTGCTGCCCACCCTGATTAACAACCCGGCACCTCTCTTCTGCGTCTGGTTTTCCAAGACAGGCTGCCCAGCTCTAGGTAGGGAAATTCCTGGAGATTTGAAGGTCGAGCTTGAGGAGGGCAGGGTTTGGGGAGGGGAGGGACCTCTTCAGAGGGCAGGGCCACGCAGCCCACCTGCCACATAGGCCATTTTCACCGGGGGGAACTGATCTCTGTTGCTTAGAGATCAGTTGCAGTTCTGGCAGATCTCCAGGTCCCAACTGGAGGGTGGCAACCCTCGCTATAAGCCAACTGTTCCATGGTGTTTTACCACCTATGTTACTGGCCCATTTGGTGTTTTTGCCTTTGGTTCAGTATCCTGTATTGTATGTGCTGTATGCTGATTTGGTGTATAATAGTGTTAGCAAACTGATTTAAACAGTATGTCTTTTGATCCAAAGGACTGATAAATCCATTGATATTTAGCATTGTGGACAGGAAGCACCATGCCCACATTTCTTAATCCGTTAACACGGTCATCATACTTCCTTCCTGTATAAAATGGAACTGGATTTCACTCCCTTTTCTAATGCAAATACTGTGATCATAGAGAGGCACCACATAGACAATGAAGGACAATGGTGGAGTTCAGTTAAAATACCAGAAGTTCAGGTTTTGCGCAGCACTCTCCC
>NW_015168129.1:213011-216111 GCF_001447785.1 Gekko japonicus | reverse complement strand
CCCCCCCCCCCCCCCCAGTCATTCAGCTAGACGGCCTTAACTGCTAAGCCGCCCTGAGCTGGGAGGGCGGGGTATAAATTGAACTTATAAATAAATAAATGAATAAATAAGGGAGGCTGCAGTAAAAAGCCCCTTCTAATCACGGGGTGAGGGTAATTAGAACTAGGGTCGGGGACTTCCAGGCAGTGGCCCAGTGGAAGCTGCCATCTTCTGAGATCTGACTTCATAAGCCACATCCAGACAGCACAGACATCTTGCTCCCCAGTGGAGACCCAAAGCAGCTGACATCATTCTCCTCTTCTCTACTTTATCCTCACAACAACCCTGTGAGGTAGGTTAGGCTGAGAGTGAGTGACTGGCCCCAGGTCACCCAGTGGCACCTTTAAGACCACACATTTTTATTCAAAGTATAAGGTTTTGTGTGCATGCACACCTCTTCAGATACAGCCTTTTTCGGGTGCTTTTAAAGTGTAGCAGATGTCGGGGTTCTTGTCACTGTTTTGGTCAGAGGTTGTTTGAGTGTTCAGAAGGGTTTGTTTGGCTTAACACACACACACACAGTGTAAAGGGGCTGTCCAATGTGTGTCGTTAGCCAGTGATGGACAGAGGAGAGGCCTTGTGGGGGAGATGCAAAAGATTTGGAATCAAAATGAAAGACCTTGGGTTGCTGTAGTGTGGCCAGCCTCCAGGTGGGGCCTGGAGATCTCCTGGAATTATGACTGATCTCCAAACGAAAGAGATCCGTTCCCCTGGAGGACATGGCAGCTTTGGGAGGTGGGGGCTGAATGACATTATACCCTGCTGAGGTCCCTTCCCCCCCCAGGCTCCACCTACAAAGTCTCCAGGTGTTTCCTGAGCCAGAGCTGGCAACCCGGGGTTGCTAATGTTTGAGGCCTGCTGCACGAGCTTCTGCCTGTCTCCTGGATCCCCTTTTCACCGAACCACAAGAAAACATCATCAAGATCTGTCCCCTGAAGAAGTCCAAGTCGCCCCTGGCTCCAGGGCCCTGGGAAATCACCGCTTGGTGGTCTTAGCACTGCCCAAACGTGTCTGAAGTGGAACCAAGTTATTGTTCTCCTTTCTCAGCCCCTGTGCTGTCATAGTTTCTGGGGCCACATGCAAAGGAAGGTGGAGAAGGGTGCTCTTCTCGTCTTCCTTCCACCCCCGCATGCCCGCCCACACACACACACACACACACACTGGTCTTGAGGGCCTGTAATTTTGGGCAGGGCAAGGGAAATGATATCTGCCTTTGCCGCACTCTTCCTTCCTCCCCTGTTTACTGGATGCCTTGACAGAATTCTATTGAGCAATGTTTAAAATGGGGAAGGCGGAGGCTGCCGAGTCTGAAATAGCCTGGGCTTCAGTTCTCTCTGTCTCCTCCAAGTGCTCTTGCTGACAACCCCTTCCTCCCCTGGGCCTGATGCAGTCCCAGCAACTAACGGTGGGGATTGAGACCGCCCACAAAGCACCCTGGCCAGCAGAGAGATGGTCTTGCCCACCACGAAGACAGGTTCAGGTGGGTCGCTGTGTTGGTCTGAAGCGGCAGAACAAAGTTTGAATCTGGTGGCACCTTTAAGACCAACCAAGTTTTATTCTGGGTATAAGCTGTCTGGTGCAGTGCGTGTGCCTCAGAAGCAGAGCATCTGCTTGGCATCTCCATGACTGTTTGTGTCCTGCTTCTGCGTTTGACCCTTCGATCTAGTCCCTTGCAGCTACTATCACACACACACACACATGGCACCACTGGAGGGTTGTTTTTGAGCTTTTTTTGTTTTTAAATCAGGAATTGCTGCATCACTGTAGTGTTGTAATGTTCTGTTGCCACGGTGAATCCCTCTGCACTCATGGTGACGATGGGAGCTCCGTTGCTATGTGGGAAGTAACTGTTGTCAGTTTTAATTTTATTTATTTACGTATAGTCCACCATTCTCACAGGGACTCGAAGCAGATTAGGCATAGGGAGTCAGTACAGTTCACAAGATTGGATGTTCAATAACGATCACATCAGAAGACTGGAAACCACCTGGAGGAACGGGAGCACAGCATGAGTGTCAGTATAACCTGTTCAGCAGTACAGAAATGACATAGTAGGATTCTGTTTACAGTGTGCTATATGCAGCAGGAAAGACCATGAGTCCCGATCATTCATCCAAGCAGGTTTGTGAGACTATTTTGTGCTGTGCAGCCTGATTGCCTGCCTGGAGAAGTCCTCTGAAGAGTTCAGCTTTGCAGAGCTTATGGAAGGCCAGGCCAGGAGACTGTGGGAGCTTTCCTGACCTGAGCCGTTCCAGAAGGTGGGAACTACAACGGAGAAGGCACAGAAGTATGGGCAGTAGCTGATCTTGCTCATTTGCAGGTGGGCACCTGCAGAAACCCCTGCTGACCTGAGTGGAGTTGTCATGATGGAGCATAGATAGGCAGTCCCATAAATAAGAGGGACCGAGACCATGAAGGACAGCCAGTGCCTTCAACTGTGCACGGTAACAAATGGGCAGCCAATGGAGGGTTTGCAGAATGGGAGTAATATGCAGGCTCCATCGAGCTCTGGCTAATAGTTGAGCTGCGGCACTCTGGACCAGTTATAGTTTCTGAATTCATTTTGAGGGGAGACCAACGTATAATGCATTACAGTACTTTAGTCTCAGTGTTACTGTGGCATGGATCCTGGTGGCCAGGTCAGGCGTATCAAGGTATGGGACTGTTTTACAGGCTAGGCCGAGTTGGAAGAAAACCTTCTTTGCAGCTGCATTAACTTGCTTCTCCGGCAATAAAGCTGCATCCAGCATGATCCCACGCAATGTTCCCTCTAAGCTCCACAGTGTTGTAGCCAAAAATTCTACCTTGTGAGTGAAAAAAAGCTAGTAGCATTAAAGTTGTGAGTGAGTCTGCATTTGAGTATTGCATTCATTCGTTTTTTAGAAGATTATTTCCATAACCTTATAAAAATCTCAGAATGAATTCTATATTTTAAGAATAATTTAAACATTACAAGAGAAAACAGAATAAACTCAACCCCCAGTGTCGGCCTCGGACTGTCACCCTGCACTGAGCCTTAGAAAGCATACCAGCACTTGGGGGGGGGGGGGGAATTGTGCTG
>NW_015168129.1:163376-212692 GCF_001447785.1 Gekko japonicus | reverse complement strand
AGGAAGTTGCTTAAATGTTATCAACCAGCCCAAACTACTTATTTATTAAAATACTTATATCCCACTTTTCACTGTGACTCAAGGCAGCTTACAAATCATACTGAAAAGCATAATAGGGGTTTGCAAAAAAAAAAAAAAGTTTTTTCCCAGCTCCATTATAACCTATGGGGCCATTATAGTCAACGGACCCCATAGGCTATAATGGAGAATTGACCCAGGTGTATTGGGGCTCTGGGGGGCTGTTTTTTGAGGTAGAAGCACCAGATTTGCAGCATAACTGCTGGTGCCTCTCTTTAACCCCTCCCCCCAAATTTCAAAAAGATTAGACTGTGGGGTCCAATTCTACGGGCCCCAGAAGGAGGTGCCCCCATTCTCCATTGTTTCCAATGGAAGAGGAAAATGTCTTCTCAGTTTACTTGTGAGCTGAAGCTATACTCCCTGAGCTACCACCTAAAATTTTGTGTGCCAGTGCCCCCAACACAGCTTAGAGGGAACTCTGATCCCAAGGCTTTTATCTGAGTCAGCAAGGGTCAGCTGAACTCCATCGAAAGTGGGGAGGGCAATGTCTTTCAAGGCCCCCGCCTTCCCAACTAGCATTATCCCTGTCTTTTCAGGGTTGAGTATCAATTTGTTCAGTTTTGGCCAGTTGACCACTGCAGGCAGGCAGCAATTCAGGACCTCTGCCACATCACCAGGAGATTTGGATAAGGATGTTAAAGTAAACAGAATACTGATTTTTAAAAATTGCCTCTACTTTTCAAAACGTAGTTTTCAAGGTGATCCATAAAAATGCATTAGGCCATCTATATGGGAAGGTAACAGCATTCCGTGCGCCTTGGTGTTTAGTCATGCCGGCCACATGACCACGGACAGCGCTGGCTCTTCGGCTTTGAAACGGAGATGAGCACCGCAACCCTAGAGTCGGATTCGACTGGCTTTCGAGCAAGGGAACCTTTACCTTTTTATATCTAATTCTCAAGTTGCCCCCTGGTGTGCGGATACTTAAATCCGCACATCGGGGGGGACCTGGGGGGGAGGGAGAGGTTTGTGCGCACGTGCAGCAAGACAGATTACCTCTACTAGTATTAAGGCCAAATGGTCATTATGGCTAGATGCTTCTGCTGACCCAGAAGGAACTTTACAGACAGCACCTTTAATTGGTTTACATACCTTATATATTTACCATTAAGTAGTTGAAGGATCTTTAAAACTGGCCTGAACTCCATTTATTTTTATTTTTAATTATTTGAATGATAAACTCAAAATGAGCAAATAACTTGTAATGGCAATCCTTGATTCACCACAGACTCAATGATCATTTTGTAATTGTTTCCTTCATAATTTACTAAGAACTGCATTGTATTTTATTTCAATTTTTGATAAACAGTTTATTTGTTTAAAAAAAATGTATGAGGCCCTTCTGGGCGGTTTAGCGGCGAGAGGAGCGGCGCAACGGTGTCTTGCAACGATGGCGGTGGATCTTGGTGCATGGGGCGGCCCGCTAAGCCTCACTGAGGTGGATGAGAAGCCGGCCAAGCCTCTGCGGGTCCGCTATGGGGGAGTGGAGATCGACGAGCTGGGCAAAGCGCTCACTCCCACCCAGGTAATAGGAGCAAAGGCGTTCCAGTGCGCGCGCGGCCTTTCTTTTTTTGCAAAAAAACCCCCCGCGCCCGGGCCTTGTTGTCCCCCCCCCGCGTGCTCTGCATGGAGCTCCCCCGCTTCTCCCCCCCCACACGATTTTCGCGGGTCCCCTTTCTTGTTGGAACTGAACATCGTGAAGACAAACGCAGCCACAAAATGAAGCCGCCTGGTGCCCCAAAGTCCCCCTGGAGAGAACAGTCTTTATAATAATTATAAGTGCCATCAAGTTGCAACTGACTCATGGACCCCTCAGTCTTTTACCTGCTTCCTAAGAGCTCAGGTGTGTCTCCTTCAGTTCCTCTCCTTCCGTATCCATAACATGCAACTTGCCGGCTCATGCAGCCTCAGGAAGGAAGAGAGGGTTTAATCCTTCAGCCTCCTGCCTGGTTTCACTCTATACAAAACTGGATGCTCTAGTTTGTTGATAGTGTTTTAAAGGGAAAGAAGTATATTTTTAAATGCAGTGGGTTTTTTTCTCCTTTCATGTGTTAATGACAAAGTTGGGGGCCTGGTTTCCAATAGGAAAAAGGAGTGGAAGTCACAGTCGAGGACCCCCCCCCTTTCTTTGACCTCTTGCCCAGGGGCACATGGGAGGCTGCATAAGCCTACCTGGCTGCCTTCCCCAGATGGAAACTTGATCTCAAAAACGAGAACCCCCCTGCAGAACCAAGCGAGGCAGGGGGAGCCTGGTGGGATTTAGCAAACTGGGGGTGGGGTAAAGCTGATGGTTGCCGACTCCAGGCTGGGAAATCCCTAGAAATTTGGGGTGGTGCCTAGGGAGGGTAGAGTTTGAGGAGGAGAAGGAGCTGTGTGGGGTTGAGATGCCCCAGAGTTTGCCTTCCTATGCTGCCATTTCCCCCCCAAGGGAACTGACAGAGATCAGTTGTAATTCCGGGAGAAAACCAGGTCCTACCTGGAGGTCAGCAAAGCTAGCAGAGCCTGAAGACATCTGGCAAGTTGGGGAGAAGCCAGATGGCCGTAGGGCTCTTGGGGAGCTGGCCTTTCCTAGCTTGGCAGACTCAGGGGCAATGTGTGTGTGCTAGTCAGGCAGCTGAAATACCGCCCGGCCAGCCAGCATCATAGCAAAGCCTCTTGGTGTCTCCCCAAGCACACTCCTCACCTTCCTTCTGTGCTTCCAGGTCTACATTTCTGAGATCTCTCATCCTGGGGTCCGAGGAGCTCTGGGTTCCTGCCCGCAGGTCATGGCCGTCTTGGGTGCCCTCGTCCTCTACGCTTTAGGCAAGTATGGTGTGCAAATCTCCGCAGGTGGGACAAAGACCGGCAGGCAGGGGGCTCCCCTCTTTATGCGCCCGCTCTGCCGGCGCCTCTCCCCATAAGCCTACCTGGCTGCCTTCCCCAGATGGAAACTTGATCTCAAAAACGAGAACCCCCCTGCAGAACCAAGCGAGGCAGGGGGAGCCTGGTGGGATTTAGCTTCAGTTCCTCTCCTTCCGTATCCATAACATGCAACTTGCCGGCTCATGCAGCCTCAGGAAGGAAGAGAGGGTTTAATCCTTCAGCCTCCTGCCTGGTTTCACTCTATACAAAACTGGATGCTCTAGTTTGTTGATAGTGTTTTAAAGGGAAAGAAGTATATTTTTAAATGCAGTGGGTTTTTTTCTCCTTTCATGTGTTAATGACAAAGTTGGGGGCCTGGTTTCCAATAGGAAAAAGGAGTGGAAGTCACAAAGTCGAGGGACCCCCCCCCTTTCTTTGGCCTCTTGCCCAGGGGCACATGGGAGGCTGCACAAGCCTACCTGGCTGCCTTCCCCAGATGGCAGGAGAGGGGCAGTATTCATCCAGACTGTTTGAACCCTTGGAAGGAAGTTACCCTTTGGAAACTTTTGATCTCAAAAACAAGAGCCCCCCTGCAGAACCAAGCGATGAGGCCGAGGCAGGGGGAGCCTGGTGGGATTTAGCAAACTGGGGGTGGGGTAAAGCTGATGGTTGCCGACTCCAGGCTGGGAAATCCCTAGAAATTTGGGGTGGTGCCTAGGGAGGGTAGAGTTTGAGGAGGGGAAGGAGCTGTGTGGGGTTGAGATGCCCCAGTTTGCCTTCCTATGCTGCCATTTCCCCCCCAAGGGAACTGACAGAGATCAGTTGTAATTCGGGGAGAAAACCAGGTCCTACCTGGAGGTCAGCAAAGCTAGCAGAGCCTGAAGACATCTGGCAAGTTGGGGAGAAGCCAGATGGCCGTAGGGCTCTTGGGGAGCTGGCCTTTCCTAGCTTGGCAGACTCAGGGGCAATGTGTGTGTGCTAGTCAGGCAGCTGAAATACCGCCCGGCCAGCCAGCATCATAGCAAAGCCTCTTGGTGTCTCCCCAAGCACACTCCTCACCTTCCTTCTGTGCTTCCAGGTCTACATTTCTGAGATCTCTCATCCTGGGGTCCGAGGAGCTCTGGGTTCCTGCCCGCAGGTCATGGCCGTCTTGGGTGCCCTCGTCCTCTACGCTTTAGGCAAGTATGGTGTGCAAATCTCCGCAGGTGGGACAAAGACCGGCAGGCAGGGGGCTCCCCTCTTTATGCGCCCGCTCTGCCGGCGCCTCTCCCCGCCGGCCATGGGTAAGGAGAAGTCGCTGGAGAGGGGCCAGGCGGGCGGGACACGGAGGGGAGCCTCGGGGATCTCCAGATCGGCGCTGGCTTTTGGCGGGGGAGGCAAACTTTGGCGCCCCCATCCAGGGCCTCCCGCTCTAGGCGAGTGCCTAGTTGGCCTAGCGGGGGAGCTGGCCCTGCCGGCAGGCCTCATTCTGGGTGGCTGGCAGGTCTTGAGGTTCCCCAGTTGAGGTGCAGCAGTCTTTGAGAGGTCCTTCTCTTTCTCAAATGAGCAAAGGGGAGTAAGCCACCCCCCCCCGCAAACTGGGGGTGGGGTAAAGCTGATGGTTGCCGACTCCAGGCTGGGAAATCCCTAGAAATTTGGGGTGGTGCCTAGGGAGGGTAGAGTTTGAGGAGGAGAAGGAGCTGTGTGGGGTTGAGATGCCCCAGCCTCTGTTCCTTTCCAGGTTCTTGTCAGCTGGTTGGACAGGTGAGACCAGCCCAGTCCCTCTTGAGACTGATCCTTCTCCGCCTGATTCGCTGTGCTGTTGTCTGGTTTGGGGGAAGGCCGGGCACTTGATCTGGTCCTGTAAAAGTCCCTCCTGTTAACCTCTTTGGGCAAACAGCAACCAGAGCACACAAATAAACCTCCATTGACTGGGCTGTGCTGCAAACTGAGCAGATCTGTGCAAGGAACACTGGAAGTTGACATGTAGCGTGCCAGCCCCACATCCTTTGACCTGAAATTTAAGTTCAAAACTCAGCGTTTCCAACCATGTTGTCTTTGCCACTAAAAACAGCACCTGTGTGCCAGACTATATGTCATGGTGTCCATGGGTTGGATCACCATCATTTGAAAGAAGAATTTGCCCATTTAATGAAGGATTCAGCATTTCAGAATCAGGCAATCTAGTCCCCCCACCACCACTACCTTTTCAGGTGCCAAAAAAGCCCCTCCCCCATGGCTGTTTCGGCACTTGAAACAGTGCCCAGGTGGGGAAACGAGGTTGCCTGGTCCTGCCGTGCCACATGTGGGTCTCACACAATTTTTAAATGGCCAAATCCTTCTCTAAAATGGTGTCGCCGTCCATGAGTCGGACCCGTGGAAGCAGTAACATCTGGTGCAGCCCTGTGTGTGCCGCTGTGCTTGCTGTCTGCTCGCACTCAAATGTGTCATTAAGGAAACATGTGGCATGGTATCACAGCATGTGTGTTACTGCTACGCCCCAGCCCAGCCCAGCAGCCAGTAATGTGGATCGGGGCAGGGAGAGCGCACGAGGCCATCAGGGCACAGGCCGCCCAGAATCAGCTGTGGCCCTGGTGCAAGTGGCCACTTCCTGGGTTTCTCCGTCTGGACAGCATACTTGGGGGGGGGGGATGATGGCAGTGGTGAAGAATCCAAGCAGGTGAGGAACACAGCCATGCCACACACTTCTGTAAGAGGAGGGTGATCTGGGCACAAAGCTGATTTGGGCAGTGGGCAAACATCAACAGACGTGATAACAAGCTGGGTTCATATTTCCTGGTGAAGCAAGGGGGCTGGTTTTCAGTTGGACCAGGCGTGCTGTCAGATGTAACGCCAGGCACCAGAAGTGGCCCGCAGCCAGGATCTTGTGGCTTGTGGGACAAAAGAATTTCTGGTGGGGCTGGTAGGGCTGTCATTATATGCCATACTAAGGGGGGTGGGATTCAAAGGAATCCTTTAAGTGCTTCTGATAAGAAGCAGGGGTTGGCACACGCCCCTCTCCCTCCCCTCCTGCAAGATTTAAAGGGCCACGTGCTCCCTGCCGATCAGCTGAAGGACCTTTTAAGTCATGCAGGAGGGGAGGGAGAGGGGCTTATGCCAACCCCTGCTTCTTATCAGAAGCACTTAAAGGATTCCTTTGAATGCTTTTGGGAAGAAGGGGGGTCTTTAAGGAAGGGGGCAGAGCCCCCCAATAGCCCCACCACAACTACGGGCCAGCGCCAGAGATACAAACTCTCTAGAGGACAGCAGCCGGTAAGCTGAGTTGGTGCCCCCTAGGCTGGGAGATACAGAGGAAGACCCACATGGGCTGACTGGAGAACCAGTGGGGTGGCGTTGGGCAGATGCCCCCACCAGTGCTGTATGGCTGGGCCCCAGGGTAAAACCATGAAGTGGCTGGGTGTTGTGTGAACTTTCCCCCACCCCCCGGCCACTAAGCCACCGTGAAAGGGGACTGGGAAGATGCTGAACTAACCCCCTCACCTGTGGGACCCCGGCCAAGCAAAGCCCGATAAGCAGGAGGTGCCCGTGCAGCAGCAGTTGCTTCTGGCCAAGGCCACCAAGCGATCCATGGCGGGGTGATGCTGGGGATTCAAGTCAGAGGTCGTTGGCAAGCCGTGCCACTCCAAATGTGTAGCAGAGGCCTCCGCCCCCCCAGCGACCAGTACGGGTGGAAATCACTGGCATTGCCCCCTCCCCAAGGCAGCAGCCACCTCTGACGGAAGTCCACTGGGGGAGGGAGGCCTGGCTGCCCAATTGCGTGCTCAGTGGCAGGACTAGGCCACCAATGCGTGGAAGAAACTGCCAAAGAACACTCCCTCCTGGGCCACGGCACAGCTGACACATGGGGGGGGGACAACGAATACGACAGTGGCCCTGGCCACAAGCAGCCCCTGGCAGAGGATCCGGTGTCCTGCACCATGTGCAAACACCGATCCCTGTGCCCATCTGGGACGGCATCCCCAGAGCTGCAGGTTGAGCGGAGAGGCATGCGACCTTGCCGTGGGTCCCTGAGGCTGCATGAATGTGGCTGTGGCCGCTCCCACCTTAGCAGTTAGGCTGCCACTTAAGGGAAGGCATTCTGCTTGACTCCTGCAGATGAGGTTGTTCCACCATGCTGAAGCGGAGCTCTGAATGGCTCCGCCCACTCCCCCCCCCAGCAGCCTCCCATTCCCTCCATCATACCAGTTGCTCGTGGGCCAGATAAGAGCCCTGGAGGGGCCAGTTCCGGCCCCCGGGCCTTATGTTTGACACCCCTGCATGATACTGTGGCCCTGAGTCCACCATGGGGACATCTTAGAGCCTTTTAAAAAACTTTTAGATTCACCACAGCAGTGTTCCCTCTAAGCTGAGTTCGTGTGAGCCAGCTCACAGTTTTTTAGCCTCCGGCTCACACATTTTTGTCTTCGCTCAGGAAAGGAGGGCTCCAGAGCAAACTAATTTATGCAGTAGCCAAATTGCTCACAACTTTAATGCCAGTAGCTCACAAAGTGGGATTTTTGCTCACAAGTCCCCACAGCTTAGAGGGAGCATTGCACCACAGTGCCCCAGTCCTGCTGGGGACTACAGTGTGGGGGGGGTGAGGGGTCCTTTCCCCACCATGCTGTGTTTTGGCTCTTTAAAATGGTGTGGGGGAGGGGGAGACAGGAGCCTCTCATCTTTCCACACCAGGGTCCCCGGAAGGATTTGAAAAGTAAGGATGCAGCCTCTAAATGGCACTCCATCCCCTTGGTGGACTTGGGGATGCTGCACTGTGTAGCTCAGAAAGCCAGTCTTGGTGGACGTGGCCCCTGGCATAAATCTGACTTACAAACCATGTACCAGAACAAGGCAGAAGTCCCGTGGCACCTTCAAGACTAACAATATTCATTCTAACATGAGCTTTGTGAATCAGACAGAGCTCATGGTTAATATAGCGAGTTTTGCCCAGTCATAGAAGTGTGATCGGTAAAGGTAGAGGTTCCCTTGCTCGAAAGCCAGTCGAATCCGACTCTAGGGTTGCGGTACTCATCTCCGTTTCAAAGCCGAAGAGCCAGCGCTGTCCAAAGACGTTTCCATGGTCATGTGGCCGGCATGACTAAACACCAAGGCGCACAGAACGCTGTTACCTTCCCACCGAAGTGGTACCTATTTATCTACTTGCAATTTCTTGCTTTCGAACTGCTAGGTTGGCAGGAGCTGGAACTAGAGACGGGAGCTCACTCCGTCATGCGGCACCCTGGGTCTCGAACTGCTGAACTACCGACCTTCCACAGCCTGCAGTTCAGCCTCTTAACCACTTGAGCCACCGCAGCTCCTAGGATATACTTCTTGGGAGACTTATTTATTGCACTCAGTATCACACTTCTATGGAGCTGTGGTAGCTCAAGTGGTTAAGACGCTGAACTGCAGGCTGTGGAAGGTCGGTAGTTCAGCAGTTCGAGACCCGGGTTGCCGCAGGATGGAGTGAGCTCCCGCCTCTAGTTCCAGCTCTGGCCAACCTAGCAGTTCGAAAGCAAGAAATTGCAAGTAGATAAATAGGGTTCACTTTGGTGGGAAGGTAACAGCGTTCCGTGCGCCTTGGTGTTTTGCCATGCCGGTCACATGACCACGGAAACGTCTTCGGACAGCGCTGGCTCTTTGGCTTTGAAACAGAGATGAGCACCGCAACCCTTGAGTCGGATTCGACTGGCTTTCGAGCAAGGGAACCTTTACCTTTACTTTAAGAAATATATTGCAAAAAAAAAAGGTGAGCTTCCATTTATTCAAGTAGATCCAGTCCACAGTCCAGTTGAAAGGAGAGGAAGGCGAAGCCTTATTGAAAGAGGACTTTCCCTGTCACCCATGGCCAGCTTGTCTGGCATCGTGTGTGTGGGAGTAGGAGGGCATTGCATCTAGGGGAGAGGCCTGTGGCCCTCTCCATGGAAGGCCATGTGCAGCAAGCGAGAGGACAACGCGCGAGAGAGGAGGAGGGCTCAGAGGGCAGCTCCCAGATTCAGACCAAGAGAGGCGTCCCGTCCATGGAGAGAACACCCGCACACCCTTAGAGTAATGTAGTGCCCCCTAGCTGCCCAGGCATGCTGAGTTGCTTACTCCAACACTCACCTTTGTTCATTTTAATGCGGCTGCCCCTCTGGAATTTATGTTCCAGAGGCCCCTTAGAGAAAATGATCTGAAGGGGAATTTTCTCCTCTTGTATCAAGGTTCCATCTCCCTCCTAAACCCTGCTGGCCACGTCTTTTAAAGTGAGCACTTCTTTGCCGTCGCTCTTGTAAAGAGGACTGACTAGATCCTCCTCTTCTTCAGGGTTCTGCCTAACAGGCAGAGATGCACCTGTAAGGACTCCAGCTGGCACAGTTCACACAGACGGGGGGTTGAGCACCCCCCACCCTGGAACCAACTCGTTTTTTGGGGGGGTCTTGCCCGGAC
Source organism: Gekko japonicus (assembly GCF_001447785.1). Lineage (NCBI taxonomy): Eukaryota > Metazoa > Chordata > Lepidosauria > Squamata > Gekkonidae > Gekko > Gekko japonicus. The sequence goes on along the minus strand of NW_015168129.1, from coordinate 203,368 downwards.
CTCCACTTTGTAAACAGTAACAGTAAAGCAAATTCAGGCTAGGATGTCTCTGAGCGTGTGCGGGATGCTTCCTGTAATCAGCTCCTGGGATACAGAAAGAGAGAGAGGATGTCCTGGCTCAAAGATATAAGGTTGCCAACTCTGGGTTGGGAAATTCCTGGAGATCTGGCTGGTGGAGCCTAGGGAGGGCGGGGTCTGGGGGGAGGGGCCTCAGTGGGGATGCAGTGCCGGAGCGCCCACCCTCCAGAGCAGCCATCGTCTCCAGGGGAACCGATCTCTTTCATCTGGAGTTCAGTCATTGTTCCGGGAGATCTCCAGGCCACACCTGGAGGTTGCCAGCCCTAACATGGAGTGTTTGCCCCCCCACCCCCACAGCCCTTTTTGTAACAACCAAAACTCTCCTGTTCTTCTCAAGCATTTCTGAAAGAGCAACCAGTGCACGTAAAGGAGGCAGAGCGGACCGTGGGATCCTCCTGGGTTCCCCGCGTGTGACCTCTTGCCATTCTGCCCCTCTCAATCCAGGCCTCGTCCTCGACTGGCGTTGGCTGGCCGTGGCCGGGGAGGTGCCGGTCCTGCTCATGGTCGTCTTGCTGTGCTTCATGCCAGAGTCGCCGCGTTTCCTGATCTCCAAGGGGAAGGAGGAGGAGGCCCTGAGCGCCCTGACTTGGCTGCGGGGCCAGGACGCCAATTACTGGTGGGAGTACGAACAGATCAAGGACAGCGTGAAGGAGCAGGTGGGCCATGCCAGGGCTGGTGGGGAACGGCAGGGATGCGCCCAGGAAATCCCACTGGTAGTGGCCGCCAAAGGGCAGTCTGAAGCAGCGTTTCCCAAGCAGATTAAAACTGGAGGCACAAAGTGTCATTTTTAGAATGCGTAAAATTGACCTGCCTCCCCTCAGAAGCACCCGTCCCCCATGTTTAGGAACCGGGAGGTAACTTTGGGGATGAACGCTGGGGCTGGTCTGAGGACGACCCTGTCGTTGTAGAATGTACATAAATCTGTGTGTACCGACAAAGCTTTCAGCTCCAAACCTACGCGCGCGTTCCTCTTGGCGCCGCAACCACCTGGGGGCCTCCCAGGACTGCCGGCGCCGGATCCATTGTCATTCGAGGCCCGCAGCTCTCGAATATGTTTTAGGGCTGGAAGGTAAGTACCTTCTCCCATTGCCCTTTAGGTCTCCGCTGCTTCTTCTGACCTTCCGGTGTCTTCTGGGATCTTCGTGCTCTTCAGTTCAGAGCACAGCCAGCACGTCCTGCTCAGAAGGCAGGGCCGGTAAGACTGGGGATCAGAGGATGAGCCCCTCCCCTCTGGGATCAAAGTTTGCCGGCCCTGCCTACGGAAGGGGGAGGTGCTTTCCCCAGGAGTAAGGAGTCAAGGACTGCCCCACTCCTGGACCACCGGAGAAGCTCTGTATTCTTGGTACTTTGGGGGGGGGGAGAGTGGGAGGGCTTCTGGAGTTCTGGCCCCGCTGGTGGACCTCCTGATGGCACCTAGATTTTGGCCACTGTGTGACACAGAGTGTTGACTGAATGGGCCACTGGCCTGATCCAACATGGCTTCTCTTCTGCTTTTATAGCTGCAGTGGACTGTCTTTCGGGGAGAGGGTGTTTTGGGGTCCTAGAAGTGTTCAATTATTGAATTAATTGTCTGATTGCAGCACACTCACATACCCCAGCCCATAGTTTGAGAATGACTGGCTGAAAAAGGAGGAGGTCAGGCCCAAGGATAAGTTTGCTAACCCACCAGTGTTTTATCGGTCCCAGTAGGAAAAGCACGGTGTGTTAGAGCTGAGGCCTCAAAAGCCAGGATCTGTCCCTATGACCCCCCCCCCATTCCATCCTGGCTTCTCCTCTGGTGCCTTCAGATCCTGCCCGCTACTATATGCTAGACTCCCCCCCCCACATTCCTGAAATCAAAAGGGGGTGAGGTGGCCTACACACCTGCATGAGCATCAAGTGACGGCCTGTGTTGTGTTCCTGCCCAGGAATCAGGATCCCTGGGAGAGGCCCTCCTGACTGTCCCATTGGTCAAAGAAGCTCATTTGGGGGGTACACGAGGGAGGGCCTTTTCGGTGGCAGCCCCCACCATGACGGAACGACCTCCCCAAGAGAGGTGTGCCAGATGCCCTCAGTGCCAGTCTTCAGGAGGCAGTTAAAGACAGTTTTATTTAGGACTGCAGTTGGTTAAGTCCACTAGCAGTCAGGAGTGGTGTAATCTTAAGCTTTGGTTTTTATGTCTTTAACATATTTTATATTTTGTGTGTTTTTATCTGTGTTGTAAGCTGCCCTGAGCTTCGTAGTGGAAGAGAGGTGGCCAATGCATTGCAAAAATAAAATAAAACTGTGCAGTGGTTCGAGTGCTGGACTCAGGGCCGGCTCCAGCTTATTTTGCACCCTAGGTGAGGATCCCTTCTGGGGCCCCGTGCACCCACCAATTGTCAAAATAAATGCATTTTAGGAAGAATGAAAAACACAAATAATCAAGAAACTCCCGGAGTACAGGGCCGGGTGCAGTTTGGTGCGATCGCCTAGTTCGCCTAGTGAGTGAGCCGGCCCTGGCTGGACTTTGCTCTTGCTGACCCAGCTTGAAATCCCTGCTCTGCCATGGAAGGTCGCTGAGTGACTTTGGGCCCGTCATTTTCTCCAGACCTAACATACCTCACAGGGTTATCGTGAGGATAAAATGGAAGAGGGGAGGGTTAAGCGGAAAGTCCTTTTGGGCCCCCATTGGGGAGGAAGATGGGGTAGAAATAAATCAATAAACCCTGGCAAATCTGGCACCACCAAGGATGGTCGTCATTGTCATCCAGCATCTGTGTCGAAAGTCCACTCCATGCACGCTGACCCCCCCCCAAGACAAATTCTAGAAATGGTACAAAGTTTGACTCCAGGGGGCATCTTTTAAGACCAACCAAGTTTAATTCTGAATATAAGCTTATCCCCAGGGTTTGAAACAGATTTATTTATTTATTTATTTATTTAAATATGTGCTCCCTACTTTTCTCCCCCCAAAGGGCTTAAAGCATTGTCCTTCCCTGCCCCATTATATCCTTACAACAGCCGTGAGGTAGGTTAGGCCGAGACAGTGTGACTGGCCCTGGGTCACCCAGCGAGCTTCCATGGCAGAGTAAGAATTTGAACCTGGCTATCCCAGATCCTGGTTGGACACTGCAACCGCTGTGGCGTGCTTAAATCTGCAGCTAAGATCCATGCTTGGGCACCAGCCTTTCCCAGTAGAGCCTGCTCATGGCTCCGTCATTGACATGTGCAAATCGCGGGGCTCCAGCTTGGGAAATCCCTCAGCAGGCTATAATACCATAGAGTCCAGCCTACAAAGCAGCCATTTTCTCCTGTGGAGTTGATCTGTCTTCTGGAAATCAGCTGTAACGGCAGATCTTCAGACCCACAAGGAGGTTGGCAGCTGTAGCTGTTCCTAGAGTGGTCCATTCCCATCTAGGGTGCTGGGGGTGGGGGTGGAGGCCCCTTGCTGTGCACGAAAGGCTCTGCTGGGGCACATAATAGTGTGGCAGATGGATGAAAGGTCTTTCCCTCGTTCCTCCCTCTCCACATCTTCTAGAGCCAACCAGTCACTTGGGCGGAGCTCAAGACCCCTTACATCTACAAGCCAGTGGCCATCACCTTGCTGATGCGGTTCCTGCAGCAGCTCTGCGGCGTCACCCCCATCCTCGTGTACCTGCAGGTGATCTTTGACAGCACGGAGGTCATTCTGGTAAGCCCGTCCAGCTGTTGGGAGCCCCTCGGGGCCTGGCCTCAGACTCCTTCCACCCTAACTCCCACCCACCCCCATTGCCTCCCTGCCTGGGTGAGGGACTCACACAAGACACAATCTTTGAGGGTAGAAGCACCGGTCTGCCCTTTGAGGCAGCGGGAGTTTATTTTATGCACTCTGCTCTCAACGCAAGATGAGGCTGGGGTTGACACAATACGTGAAACAAAGGAGAACCAGATGCTCAGGCAGAATGCCTGGAATGTCTGCATAGCATAAGTACCAGTGATAACAAGCTGCTCCTGGCGCCTCAGATGCCTGCAGTGACAAGATGGGCAAAGGTCAGTGTAATGATTTCATGTTTAACTGTGTGTGTGTGTGGCTTTAAAAGTTTGGTTTGCATGGCTGTGATGATAATCTAGAGTGCTGGAATTAGGCAAGTGATATGATTGGTGAGTGACAGAGAGGGGGAGGAGTTTTGGAATGGATGCTGTGTGGAGGATTTGAATGTCTATCAAGGGGGTCAGTTAGAGATATGACAGTTGATGAAGTCAGTTAAGCTATGTATGAGAGAGAAGGAGACTTATCCCTGTGTGGGTTGTTAAGTTCTATGTCTTAGAGTTGAATTAGACAGTTGATAAGTTAAGAGCATTCTGAAGTCTGAAGGAGGGACAGTCTTGTGTGTTATGAAAAGTTGAAGTATAAAGAAACAGTAACCGTATATGGCCTGAAGGGAAAAGGGTTACAAAGTTACATGCCCAGATCCCTGTCAGTAAGAGAGAAAAGAGTGTGATACACCAAGCATTCATTCAATATTTAAGCCTTCCTGGTTACAATGAGTTAATCTTTTATTTGTGAATTACTTCAATAAATCCTCTTTTATTCAAATATACCCACTCTGAAAGAAATACTTCCCAGGACCACATAGTACATCGAACGCCTTAAACACTCGACATACCTACCCAGAAATAGAGAAAGCATAAAGGTTTGGAAATCCTTTTAAAATTTCCTGGTGGCAGCCAGAATACCCAGTAGAATAAAATATAAAGAACACTTTTAAAGTAAAACCAGACCTCCCCAGTTAAGGGGTCGTCACAGTCAGAATTAGTGATCAGCCACTGATCTACCTTATGTTAACAGAGGCAGGATGTAGTGGGATCAAGATTGGTGTGCCATATCGTTAATCCTCCCTACACCTGGGGGCTTCCAGCAGCCCTGCTGCCAGCTGAGCCCGGCGGCTGCTCTGATGCTGGCCGTGTCACGGGGGCGGCCTCCTGCTGTGGCTGCTGCACCTCAACTCTGAGCTGAGCAGCCTGTGCTGCTGCCGCCGCCGCCGCCAGATCAGTGGCCACAGTCCTCACCTCACTGCCGGCCACACGTGGTCTTTCAGGGCTGTGACCCACCTGAAGCTCCACTGGGAAGACAGAGGGCCTCTTCCCCTGCCGTCCTCAGTGTCTTCCTGGAAAATTCTCCCCCCCCCCCCCCCCCTTTTCTTGCCCCCCCCTAAAACCCACCTTTCCAGTAAGCCCCTTTCCTCTCCCCCCCCAGCTGAAACGAAACCAAAGAGCGGGCGGCACACCTCAACACTCCAAAGGACAAAAATGGTCACAGTAGAGCCCCATTCCCCCCAATCACCCCACCTGATCTGGGGAAGTCTGTGTGTGCACAAAACCTCATGCCGTGATCACAACTTTGTTGGTCTTCAAGGCGCTGCTGGACAGACTGTGTTCTGCTGCTCACCCCGCCTGTTAAAGATTGAAAGGTGCAGCTGTCAGCTGGGAGAGTCAAAGGGCTGGGCTGGTGTCTCCTGGATTTTTGACAGCTGGGGTGCAGCATTTTTCAGTACCTGGAAGTACCTGTCTGTTTTCTGCATCTGCTCCCAGCTCCCCACTCCTCCTTGCGTGCATTCCAGGGCCAGACAGTGGGACCCACACCTTCTAGACGGGTGGTGGTGGTGGTGTCTTATTTATAGCAGGATCTCTAGGTGTGTCCTTGCAGTGATGTTTATGACCATATATTGGCTGAGAGCGGGGTGTGTGTGTGTGTTGTCACTGGGGTGGAGGGCCTGCCCCTGCTGGTGAGGGATGCATCCTTTCTCGAGGTGTCCTTGCAGCGTACTCATCTGCCCTGGGGCCTTCAGCAGGGCAAGTCCCCATCAGTGAGTGCCGCGGATGAGGCCCACTTTCCTTTGCTTCCTAAACTGGAGAGATCTCCCCAATTCCACATAACACAGAGAGGGTCTCTGAGGAGGGGGGAGCATGCGGTGGCCTTTTGCAGTCTAGAACACGAGAGGCACCATTAGGAGCCAGAAGACCCGCTTGTGGCCGGAGTGCTCGGGGTGCGCAGCGAGACACAGGGCGGTCCCAGTCAAGATACGCACCAAGATCTGCCCATATCACATTCGACAAGGACAGCATGACAAGAGAAAAGTTCAAGGGTTGGGCTTCAGATGGGCTGTGGCGGAGGAGTTGCCCCAGGGGCTTGTGTCTCAACCTGCACCGTTGTCAAAGCCCACGACTATTACCAAAGGCCGGACACGTCTCCATATCCTTCAGCTCTTCATAAAGGCCCCCCCCCTCCGGTAGAAAAGGAAGGGCCTGCTCTGTTTTGCATCTCCTTTGCTCTTCACAGGCGTCACAGTACGATGCTGTTATTGTGGGGGCCGTGCGGTTGGTGTCGGTCATCTTTGCTGCGTCTTTCATGGATAGAGCTGGGAGAAAGATCCTCCTCTACGCCTCAGGTGCCGGCACTGCCCATTCACACGTAGCCATTTGTGAAGTCAAGATCAGTTTCTGATCATCTTTTAGGGCGCACTGGCATACCGATGGGGGTTTGCCAGCCACCAGGTGGGGCCTGGAGACCTCCCGGAATTACAGCCGATCTCCAGGCAACAGAGATCAGTCTCCCCTGGAGAAAAGGGCTGCTTTGGAGGGTGGAGTCTCTGTGGCATGATAGCCTGCTGTGGTCCCTCCCCTCCCCAAATCCCATCCTCCCCAAGTTCCACTCCCAAATCTCCAGGAATCTCCCAACCTGGCATTGGTGACCCTAATACTGAGCCAACTTTAGGTTTGGGGGGACCTGGGCAAAAGGGTTGCCAGTGGGCCTAGAGGTTGTGGGAGGGGGAGGGCTGGGAGAGCAACTCTTGGTTCACAGGAGAAGCCATAAACATCCCTGCTGTTTCTTCCCCCTCTAGCTTTCATCATGCTCGCCTCCAACCTGACCCTGGGGTTCTACATCCACTACGTCCCTCTGCATCCTACCAACGCCTCTGCGACAGCTGGCAACAGCAGCAACCCAAGCCCTGTCCCCCCCACAGCAAACGGCCTCACCGTCCTTCCTTTGATCGCCACCATGTCCTTCATTGTAGGTACGTAGCTGAGGGTCTGTTCCGAAGGTCAGGATTTAGGGACGTGGGAAGCAGCCCCACACCATTTAGGGAAGTGGAGGGAAAATACTTCGCTCCGGCCTTTCAGTTGCCTCGTTGCAGGTGGTGGAAGATGCCCAGATATGGAAGACTGGAGATCACCTGGCCGATGACACCTTCCCAAAGCCAGGTGATGCAGGAGCTCAGAGAGAGCCAGTCCCCAATCCCCAGTGTATCTGCACGATGCAAGGCCCATCATATTTGGGAGCTGCCTGGCCCACAGTGCCAAGATTTGGTGGGAAGACAAGTCTGACGAATGTCCCTCCACAGATGACGTTGCTTTGCCAGGCCTTGAAGATGGCATTGCAGATGTTCCAATGGTAGACCAGGTGCACCGCATAGGAGCAGTGTTCCCTCTGAGTTACTGTGAGCTAGCTCACAGTTTTTTAGCCTCCAGCGCACACATTTTTGTCTTAGCTCAGCAAGGATGGCTCCAGAGCAAACTAATTTATGCAGTTTCCAAATTGCTCGCTCACAACTTTAATGCCAGCAGCTCACAAAGTAGAATTTTTGCTCACAAGACTCCACAGCTTAGAAGGAGCATTGCATGGGAGTTGATGCACACTTTAGACCTAAATTCTTGTATATACATTCAGCCACTCAGCCAGACTTTTACCAGGGATGTGCAGTGACAAACACTTTTCAACTGTACTGAAATATCTGCTTGGACTCCGAGACCCAAGCCTGGGGCCCCCCTGGGTTATCGCTCCACATCCCTTGAGCAGCACTCCAGACTGTGGGTCCTCAGGGTTAAACTACATATGAATAAAGCGGACCTTAGACTATATAAAGGTTTGTTAAAGGATTAGAATACATCTCCATACACAGAATGCCCTCTCCACAGCTCAGCAACAAATAAAGAAGCCAGCTGTTCTAGTACATTGCATTACCTGAGTATCAGATGACAAACCTTCTTACAGCATAAATCCAGGCAGTAGCATAAGTGCATTCTATACATTGCATCTCATCATGATGAAGCATAACTTATCAGTGCATACTGGCAAGGCATGACCATAAAGTTAGCATGATTCCCCTCCTGCCTATACCCTTGTTATAGCTTTTGCCCTCTCACATGAGGGGGTCTCTTGGCTCTAATCAGGAATCCCCCTTGATAGACGTTTCCAGAAGATGTTACTCTCTGCTCCTAATTCCCCCCCTCCCATCTGGTTATACAACTGAGCGCAGGTTCTCACCATTAATGAATTACCACAGTCTTGAGTCCAGCCATGAAAGAGACAAGGAAGGTAGCTGCAGGAAGTCCCAAATCATGAACCCCTGCAGGCTGGACTAGGCCTTCTAATAGTCACATTCACCGTTGAAGGAAATTAGGTTGCTTTGCCTCACAACTCCCAATTTGTTTCCACTGCAATTGAACTTTAACCCATAAAGCTCTACATGACCTAGACCCATCCAGAGCATCTCTCAAAGGCCACCTGCTCCCACAGGAGCTTCCCTGTTCCCTTAAAATCTCCGTAGGCTTTTCTCCAGTGATTCCCCACCCACCCCCTTCAAAAGCAAGACATGACCAGGGAGAAAACCTTTCCCATGACAAAACCATAGCTGCTGGAAAACTCGGCCAGGGGAACCATATTTTGAAATTAGAAGTCATGTCACTATGATTCAGAGCCAGGAGTCCACCTTGGGCAGGTATGCGTGCTCCTTTGGCCAGCTGGACTCCTGGCAGAAACCCAAAATGAAGGCAAGCGACCATAAGAGTTGCCCCGTTAGCCTGCTGGGTCAAAACTGCCAAGAATCCGAGAGCACCTGAATGACGACCAGTTCGTTCAGGCATCAACTGCTGTGGGCAAGACCCAACTTGGATAAGTGCCATGGACTTGAGGACTGCCGGGTGGCCGTTGGTTGGCCTTCCGTGTTTCCAGGAGGATAACGAATCCAACTTGGAGCTCTTGAAAGCAGACAGAGATCCAGAGGTGATTCTTTTCTCCCACTCAGTGCTGCTTTTAGGAGCCCTCTGCCCTAACTTCCAGAGCGCGGTGGCCTGTGTGGGCCTGCTGCAGGCTGGGGAGGGGTTGGGGGTGGAGATGCCTCCCTACAAGTTGGGAAGCCGTTTGAATGGAAGGCTCCGGGAACTCATCCATCCCCGTGGTGGCCACTCAACACCCTCCCAGGAACCCTCCTCCAAAGTTAGCCGTTCAGGTGACTGACCCCCCAAATTGCGGTCTTTTATGTGTTTTAATCATTGTTGTAATTACATTGGAAGCCACCTTGAGGTCTGCAAGGTAGAAGAGGGGCCAACAAATGTTTTAAACAATACGAAGCCGGACAGCTTAGTGGGGCAAAGAGGAGCCCCGCCATCTGGGAGAGCGAGATGCCGTGGAAGATCAGGCCAGGGGGGGATGAATTGAGGGAATCTGCCGGCAGGCCCTCCCTGCTGGCCTCTTCCCGAACTGACGGGGGCTTTCTTTGCTTCCTCTAGGTTACGCCATGGGTTGGGGCCCCATCACCTGGCTGCTGATGGGCGAGGTTCTCCCCCTGAAGGCACGAGGGGTGGTGTCCGGCCTGTGCGTGCTCGTCAGCTGGTTGACAGCCTTTGCCCTGACAAAAGCCTTTCTGCCAGTTAAGGTAAGGGCGGCACCACAGGTGTGAACTCCGCCAGCGGCCTTGGCCTTCCCCCCCACCCCCCGGAAGTTGTTGCTCTGTGAGGGCCCAGGGATGGGGGGGGGATCTGCATCAGGCCAAAGGGTGGTCTGGGAATTGTGTGTCCCAAGACCAGGTGGGCGTGATTCCAAGTTGAGGCCGCTTTCCTTACCTCCCGTGAGGAAACCTATAATGGCCTCCATGCAGCTTAAGGGCCGCGCGGGAAGTGACGGGGGCCAAGGTCCAGGCCACGGCTGTCAATACCACTCTAGAGGATCGGGCCCTCGCAACAGTTTTGAAATGACTGGACCTTTCTCTAAAATGAAGCAGGCAGCCAGAGGTGGGACCCGTGGCCATGGTCACCACTACTCGCTTGGCCCTTGAGAGAGAGTTTGAAGCGGAGGGGCCTGAGCTTCCTGCTGGTGGGGCAAACCCAACATGGCCGCTACAAGCTGGCAACGCGGCAGACTCCTCTGTCTGCAGCAACAAAGGCCCAGGCCACCTTCTGCGCAGAGAGGGGTTTTGGATACTGGGCCCACTCCTCTGCCTTGTGCTGTGGTGCCCCCCCCCGGCTGTGCTGTGGCAGAAACACGAACACTGCAGGCGACTTCTGGGTGGCCAGCACAGCTAAGGGCAGGGCAGGGCGACTGGCTGTGGAGGAGGAGGAGGAGACTCTCCCTCGCGGCCCAGAGAGGAGTGGGGCTGTGTGTGGAGGGGGAGGCAGGTGGGCCGTGAGCCCAGGGGCTGCGAGGGCTACAGGCTGAAGAGGCTTTGCTTCTTCGGCCAGACACAGGACGGCAAGGAGGCACTTCCCCGCTTGGCACGTTCTCTCCAGGGATCCCCAGCCCTTTTGAGGGCCTTTGGAATTCCGGCACGGTGTGGTGGGGGCAGCCACAGCTTCCCTTCGGTCACGCCCTGAAGATCCTTGTGCTGTGGTGGAAGCTGCTGCCAAAGCAACCTTTTTAAAAATCTGCACAGCCGATTAAAAGTCTAATGGCCAGTCGGAAGCCTTGCTGGGCTGAACCGAAGGCCCACCTGACCCCGCCCACTTCCTCGAAAGGCTCCGTGAGCGGCAGGAGCGGTTTTGGTGGGCGTCATGGCACCCACAGGCATCGCATTGGGGAACCCTGTTCTGCTGTCCCCCTTTGCTTGCTCTGCCAGCGGCCTCTCTGCCGAGACTCTAGCCCACGGAGGGTCCCACGCGCCTGCCACCTTTGGGCTCCACAGCCTCATTTGGCTGCAAGTGGGAAGCCCTGGGAATGAGCCAGACCACCAAGCGTCCTTCCTGGTCATCCCAGAGGGATTTCGAATTCATAGGCACATCTAAGGGCTGGTAGATACGGCACTCTGCAAGCCCCCTCACCCTCAGCACTGCCTGCCAGAAAGCCGAAGACCTCAACCACAGCTGCAAGCCCTCTCCCCAAACAACATGGGCGTATACGCTCCTCAAAACAAAGTCTGAGTCCAGACTGGGCACCTTTGAGACCAACAAAGTTTTGTTCTGGGTGTAAGCTCTACACAAAAGCCTGTACCCAGAATTAGACTTTGTTGGTCTCGAAGGTGCCCAGCCTGGACTCAGACCTTGTTCTGCTGCTCCAGACCAACACGGCTGCCCCCACCTGAAACCCTCCTCAGGTTTAACATCACTCTCCCTCCCTTCTTCTTGGTTGTCACTGGGGTCGTTTATTTCATTCCTCAGGATTCCTTTGGCCTGGAAGTGCCTTTCTTTTTCTTCAGCATCATTTGCGTGATGAACCTGATCTTCACCAAATGGTTGATTCCCGAAACCAAAGGCAGGTCTTTGGAGCGGATCGAATCATACTTCCGGACTGGGCGGAAGTCTTTTCTGGAATCCTTCCGGCGCCACAGATAAACCCACGAGAACTAATTCAAGATAGACGGGCAGGTGGGAGATTTTTGAGGCCAGCATGGGATGACCAAAGGTGATGACTGACCTCCAAGGGGAGAAGAGGGATCGCCAGTTTTTTGGGAAACTCATTTGCACTGGTTGACTTGCTTGTGGCCAAGAGCTAGTGTAGCAAGGGGATCTGCACTGGGAAGCAGGGAGCCCCCACGTGAATCCTACACTGGCCGTGAACTCACGAGGTGGTCTTTGGGAAGACACTTGTCCGCTCCACCGTGGCCCTCCTGCAGAAGAGGAACACCACCACCACCACCACCCTGTTGGGTCACCAGAGAGATTCCTGAGGGCGTTGCCAGAGACGCTCAGATCATTCTGAAGCCTTTGCAGTCATCACCCAAGCCCTCGTGGCTCCCAGCGGCCGAAATGGCCGAGAGGTCTTTGACAACCCCACAACTGTGAATCCAAGAGCCTTGGAGGCTCCGTGACCGGCGGCTCTGCTGCCCCCAAAGGGCCCTCTCTGCCGATCCCAACAGGTGCTTGTTTGCTTACCACAGAGAAATCTGTCCTCCTGGACAGTCAGTATGGGAAGAGGAGGCAGCGGAGGGGCAACTCAGAGCAAAACTGGGTGAGAGCTTAACAGATCCATGATCTAACAGATCCCACATCTTTTGTTAAAAAAAGAAATAGCCACAAGGGTATTGGTGGCGGGGGTGTCCAGCTGGTTCACTGGAGCACTTTAAACACTCTGTTTGCAGAACTGGATAGATTTGACTAGCTAAAAGCAACATTTTGGATCAGTCACCTTTTATGGCACCTTTTATGGCACATATAACAAAGAAGTTAGTGAAGCGGCCCTTGAGTATTTAGATTTCTTTCTCCCTCCCCAATAAATCAAACTTTGGTTCTGAAAGATGTAAAGACAAAATGCAGTGGTTTCTGGTGCAAATCAGGATGACGGTGAGAGAGAAAAAGGAAACTGGGAACCAGAGACTGGGATCAGTTCCTGCCCACATTTCAGGCTGGGCAGTGACTGGGGCTGGTTGAAAAAGTTGGCAAGGGTCACATCCACCTGTCAAGAAGCCACATTTGCCCAGTTCAGTAGGCCCCAACATGGGCAGCCTCAAGGTTCAGTTATTAGTGGCATATTAGGGGAGAGGCAGGGGACACGCAGAATGTCTACGAATGTTTGGGGGCTTTATTCCATTAAAGACACACCAAAGAGTAGAAGACTGAGCAAGAATGCCGGTCTCTAGGGATGGTCACGGACCAAACGATGGGCCTGATTTTGTCATGGACCAGGGGCAGGTCTGTGGTCCGTTTGTCCAGTCCGTGTTTTAGCATCTTCAGCAGACTGTCCGTGGACCGTATTCATATTTTAGGCGGTCCAAGTCTAAGTGGTCCATGGGCCAGGCAACCTGGTGCCAAGGAATCGTTTGTCAAGGCAACCAGCCCTTCAGCAGCCCTGAAACAGCGACACTGGTTCTCCAAAGCTTGACAGGCAGCTCTGGCTGCCAATACGGGAGCTCTCATTCTGGTCTATGGGAGCAGACTGCATATATACCCTCAGCGTGACGCTGGTTTCACTTTGCGGTAGGCAGTGGCAGGATTAGGATCCAGAGAGAAGATTATTAGTGGCAGAGGAAAGGAGTGAACTGTGGGGTTGGGGAGGAGTGTCTGTGGGCTCTGAGCCACACCACCTGTCCTCCTGCCAGGGCAGCAGGGCAAAGCGACTTATTCGAGACAGAGAGTGAGACTCGGAAGGGAGTGGACGGCGGGGTGAGGGAGGAGTGTCTGTGGGCTCTGGGATTTGAGTGACCACCTGTCCTTCTGCTTGGCTGAGGACCCACTCCACCTGAGCGGGCTGTTTAGGCCCCTGTCCCCGGCTGGGGCGGGGTTGTGTGTAGTCTCTGGGCTCTGAGCCACACCACCTGTCCTGCTGCTCCTGTCGGGGCCTGGGGCTCAGGGAGCGTCTCCATGCCAGCTGCGTGGGAGGTTTTGGCACCTGTTCCCATTGGGGGCGCTGTTGGGCTCTGAGCCCCGGCACCTGTCCATGTCAGGGCAGCAAGGCAAAGCGACTGGGGCTGAGGACCCATCGACTCCGGCCCAGTTGTGGCCAGAGAGCACACAGTACACCTTTCTGTGCGGTGAGGGTGAAGGTGGGGGCCCCTTGGGAGAAACCCAGCCTGCAGGGGCCCAGCTGTTCTGAGGTGGCAACAGGGGCCTCGGAGGGACAGCCCTCTTTCCCCGGTGTGGGGATGGGGATGGAGACAGAGGAGCTCTGAGTGCTGCCAAAAGAAGATCAGCTCGTGAAATGGGAGGAGGAGGAGGAGGAATCTCACCCAGCTCCTTCACATCCTGAGCTGCTCCTGCCTCTAGTCCAACCCCCCCCCCCAGGTCTGGCACCAGAACGCGGCAGCTGAGTCCCCCACCTGCTCCACTGTTGGGTGCCCGTTTCAAGGGGGGAACTCCGGCGGCACTTCCAAGCTCTCCAGAGCGACCCCTGTGCAGCAGAGCGCTGGGACGGCCAGGCCCAGGTGCGGAGGGGCCTGCATCCACACCACTTCTCCTCTGTCCTTCGCAGGCACCTGCAGAGGCACCACCCACATTGGTTGCCTTCAGAGCCACGCGTGGCGGAGGTGGCACCCAGCAGGGCAAAGAAGAGGCCTGCTCAGCAGGGAGAGGGGGGGGAGTCCACCGCAAGGCACAGGACGCACACCGAGGGTGCTGTGGGTGGGAGGGGACCCTGTAGGCAGCCCGCCCGCCCGCCCTTTGGGAGGTCATTCCCACGGGGTGGGGGCTCTCCCGAGCAAGAGGGCTAGGAGGAAGGCCCAGGAGGCAATCACTCGTGTCCCTGGATGGGGACCCTTCGGTAAACCCCTCCTCAGGGCCTGTCTGTCGGTCTCAGGGCCTTGTGCCCGGGTGAGGCACAAGGTCTGATGTGCATCTGCACCCCCCGCAATGGGAAATTTTAACTCCCGCTCCTCACGAGGCGTGTCTCCCCATGAATCTGCGTTTCAAGCCTCCCCAAGACCTCAGTGGACCTCAGGGTCATCAGGGGCCGCGTCCCTCTCCAGAGGACCTGCCTGTCAGACTCACAGCAAACAATGAAATACACTCTTGCAGGAAGGTTTTATTTTATTGAAGCCATGAAGTACTTGGAACAGATTCTCTGTTCAGAATAACACAAGGTGCTTGAGACAGGTATAATAAAGCGAGTTTAAAATAACGTGGGCCAATAGATACGGTTCCCGTGCCCGCCCTGAGGACTCATCGCGCTCCCAAACCCTGAGAAAGCAACGGTTGTAGCTGATCAAACAATTATTCTATTCTCACACTACTGTTCATTATAGACTAAGCAAAAAGCCTCCAAACGCGAACCACCTGTAGCCTTGGCAGATAAGGTTCCTTCAAAGCACTGCTAGCGTACATGGAAAGGAATGCAGTTGAAGACGAGCGCAGGAGGGTGAGGGGGGGGACATGCGCACCAGAGTCTAAGCCAGTCCAGGGAAGGAGAGGGGTGGGGATGGACACATCTCATATGCATGGAAAAGACATATTGGCAGCGTGCTGACACTGCCCCCCCCTTTGGGATGTTGAGTCCTCCCCAGTCCACCAGTGTCCTCCTAGAGCCAAGCAGAAGGTCTCACAGGTCATCGGGTGCAGGGTCCCTCCCCGGAGGGCCTGTGCCCCCCTCAGTGGGATTTTTAATACCCACCGGGAATGAGCACTTCCAGGCCCCCCCCCCCGGCCACCTCTCCCTTCTCCCCCATTGGCCTCATGCAGCACTCACCTAATGGGCTGACGTCTACCTCATAGCGCAACACCTGGAGACCAAGAAGCCCTGTGAGGAAAGGCCGAGGGACTTCTTGGGAATGTTCAGTCTGGAGGAGGTTGAGGGCGGACACAATTGCTCCCTCCAAGTATTGGAAGGGCCGTCACTTAGAGGAGGGCAGGGAGCTGTTCCTGTTCGTAGCAAAGGAGAGGACTCGCAAGAATGGGTTTAAATTAAGGGTGGGAAGGTGCTGGCTGGATATCAGGAAAAACGTTGACGGTAAGAGTTGTGCAACAGTGGAATCAGCTGCCCAGGGGGAGGAGGAGGAGGAGACTGAATTTATACTACCCGAAGGAGTCTCAGTGCAGTTTATAATCCCTTTCACTCCCCCTCCCCACAACTGACATCCTGTAAGGCTGAGAGAACTCTCTCGAGAACTGCCCTTGAGAGAACAGCTCTGAAAAAACTTACGACTGACCCAAGGGAGGTGGTGATCTCCCTCTCACTGGCAGTCTTCAAGCAGGAGCTAGACAAACCCTTGTCAGGGATGCTCTGGGCGGATCCTGCACTGAGCAGGGGGGCTGGACTAGATGGCGTCTTTGGCCCCTTCCGACTCTGTGGTTCTATGACCTACCTCATGAACCCAGATCTACCTCATAGCACAACATCTACCTCGTAGCACAACACACCCACCTCGTGAACCAAGACCTTCCTCTCGGTACAACTACCACCTCATGGAACAACAGCCAACTATCCAAGCCTCTACCCATATGAGCGAGCTGCACCCAATGTGATGCCCGCCTACATGAGCAGTGTCCCCACCGCCCAGGCCACAGGAGAAGGGTCAGCTGTGATTTATTTCCACAGAGCACTTTCCTGGGGGCAACTGCTTTCGGGGGCTGCTACTCGCCCCCCCAGTCAATCCTCACCAAACTTGGAGGGCAGCTAGAGGGGCGCCCCAGGGAGGTCCCCAGCAAGTTTGACACCTCAAGCTTACCAGGGGAACGTTTGACACAATCCTGAACCTCTGGCTGTGATTTCCCCACAGAGCACTTTCCTAGGGGCACCTCCTGGGGGAGGGCGTACCTCAGCCCCCCGAAATCCAATTTTCACCAACTTGGAGGTAGAAGAGAAGCTGGAGACTTGCTTCAAGTTTGGCATCTCTAGCCCAGCCCGGGGGGGGGGGGGCGTTCTAGCATGTCCCAAAGTCACAAACCTCATAAGGCACAAGCCGGTTTATCAAATTGAAAAGCTTGTGAAAATTCATAGTCCATGAAACCCATGAATCTATATGAACCTGCAGGTTTTTTTGTCTGTGCCCATCCCTATTTGTCCCCCATTTCAAACCACCTTCTCCCCTGCTTTTCCATCTTTTGTGGAAAGAGGGATATACTGCACACAAAAATCAACAGGGGGCAACTTTGATCGGGAAAACGGTCATACACTTTCCTTGTCCTCCATGAATCAAACTGAATCATACCATGGGCCCTGTCACATGGCAAAGTTGCCGCGGGAGAGGCACATAAGGTGGGCGGATTATCCGGGCGTGATCATACCCCAACATCTGGGAAGTGGAGCGCATCAAAAGTTTCTCCTTTTCTGGCCTCTTCCCCGCCATGTTTCTTGGATTGTTTACTTTCGCAAACTTTTTGAAAGTCTCTGAATATTTATTATTTATTTATTTATTCCTTCGATTTATATACCGCTCACCCCCTAAGGGCTCTGAGCGGTTTACATCATACAATTCATACAGTTCCTAGCTAAGGGCCACATACATACAATGGAGGAAAGTGACTAACCTAACAGGCACCCTATAGCGAAGTCTTCTTGTTACAGTTTCTCTAGCGGGAGGTCTTTTCCAATCTGCGACGGCGTCTTCCCGGCGCAGGTCTTCCTTCGGTCGCTGCGATTCCGCGGGCTTGGGCCAAGGGCATGTCAGCGCGTGCTCCTGCTGCAGCCTCGGTCCAATAGGCTCCGGCCTGCTGTGTTGCCCCGCCTCCGCGCTCTGTCGGCCCAGCCTCCGCTTGCTCGCTCGACTCGCCACCGCCACTATGTTCTCCGCCGCCGCCACCCCGCCACTCAAACACCACCACGAAGGAAGGAATTAGCCACGCCTCCCCCGGCCCATAGTTGTTTTCCAGTAAAAACAACACTCTCCTGCTCCACCTCTCTCTGCACTGTTCATATCAAACTGGTTTTGCAGGAACAAGCTGACAATTCTGTCCTCTCTGACTCTGTTAAAAGGGCAGCGGCCACCAAAAGTGGCAAGGGTGGCACTCTCCCCCACCCACATCCATTCAGCCCACTTGGTGCTCTACAGCCCATTTAGAATTGTTTGAAGAGGAAGAGAGAGGAGGAAGGATGTGTTGAGTGCAAGCCAAAGTCCCAGGAAGGCCTGTGAGCTCCTTAGCTGCCCTTTCTCTTTTTGGCTTCTGAAATTGCATCAGTCGCTCCCTCTAAGCTGTGGAGTCCTGTGAGCCAAAATTCTACTTTGTGAGCTACCGGCATTCAAGTTGTGAGTGAGCAATTTGGCTACTGCATTTCATTAGTCTACTCTGTAGCCATCCTTCCTGAGCTAAGACAAAAATGTGTGAGCTGGAGGCTAAAAAACTGTGAGCTAGCTCACACTAACTCAACTTAGAGGGAACACTGGTCACCAACATATCTCCGAATTAGTCACTGGATCTATAACAGCTAGAAACTTAAAAAAATTCAAACAGTTACTGAATGTGTTTCTGCAGAGATGCAGCAGAGAAGCTAAATATACACAACTTAAAGCAGACAAGTAAGAATTTGGCTTCTGCCTGAGAGACGCTCAAAGCACTGCACATCTGCTTGCACATCGTGTGCTTTAGAAGAGTCCCCCCCCCACACACACACACACACAACTGCAGTTAAGGAGACTTTGAAACCACAGAGTTCTTACCAGAGGTAGAAAGGTCTTTTTATTCACTGCATACACAAAAGAGGAGCAGTTCAGACAGCTCATTGTGTTTCAGCATTTCACAAAAACAGGCCTCTCTAGCAGGGTTGCCAGCTCCAGGCTGAGAAATACCTGGAGATTTGAGAGGGGAGGGTGGGATTTGGGGAGGGGAATAACCTTTGTAGGGTATGGTGCCACACAGTCCACCTTCTAAAGCAGCTGTTTCCTCCAGGAGGAGTAGAGCAAGTGTTTTAAATAAAGAAGCGATGTATGTAGTCTGGAGATCAGTTGTAATCCCAGGCCATTTCCAGGGCTCCCCCCCACCTGGAGGTTGGCAACCCTACTCTCCAGTCATGTCCCGGAAGCCCAGCCCATGGAGCCTTTCCACCAGTGTGGCCAGCTTGCCAAGCCCAAGAGGTATAGGTGCCAAGCGTCACACCGGACTGGCTCTCCGCCCAACCCAGCAGAGGCACCATGGTATGCAGAAGTTCTTTCAGGAACAACTCACCCATTGCAGTTCTCAAAGTATAGACCTTTTGTTTGACCGACACACGGAAGGCCTAATTCCCACTGAAGAGGGAACGTACAGCTTAAAGCTGGTGTAGGCAATCAGCCGCCGTTTGTGGACTCCACAGTTTGTGCAACACGTTCTGCTCAGGGCTAAACATGTCTTGGGTTTTCACCAAGTTGGGTCCAGGTGCCACGGAGCCACGGAGCTGCAGGGAATGGGTTTTTAAAAATAGAAGAGCCCAAAGGTGCTCAGAATGCCACCACGGAGGGTGGAGTAAGAGGCAGAAGGGCACCTGCGTTCCCCCCAGCTATTTTCCCATTCAGAAACAGTGCTGAGGGAGTTCTTTCCCTGTTTCTGCTGTTCCACATACACAGAATTATCCAGGATACTTCTGTGAATGTGGTTAACAAAACATCTACAAGCCCTAGTCTGAAATTTTGATTTGGTGCCAACCAACAAACCCTGGTTTGCTAGATGATCCTGCATTCTGATTGGATAATTAACTGAGGTTTGATCAAGCCATGGTTTACCTTGATGTCCGAATCTCAGGCGCTCCCAGAGTCGGAGGCGGGCCAGGCACGGTAACAGAGAAAGGGAAAAGGCAGAAACTCCCTGGAAAGTGGCAAGGTGGGAGGGCACCTGCCCTGAACAAGGTGCGTGTCTGAGGGAGAAATCCTGACACCTGCAAGACGTGGGGGACATGAGGCTCCTCCCTCCCACCACCGTGTGTGTGGTTCCCACAGGACAGCATCCTGCGAAACAGCCCCTGTTCGCCTGTGCAAGGAGTTCCAGTAGGCAGGGGAGATGCAACTGTGCTGATTCAGCATCTCCAGGAACCGCAGGAGGCAGGTCAGTGAAATAAACCGACCGGAGGGCAGAACACCTAGCTCTTGGTTAATTCCCTCCATCCACATGGAGGAAAATGGTACAAGCCCAGTTTCATTCACTCTTGGAAATTTCAGAGGAAAAGGATAACTTGTTTACAAAAATCTCTGTCCGCTTTTCAATAAACCACACAAAACCAGAAAATGTCTGTGCTATCTCTGGGTTTCTTTAGTGAGGAAGCATTTTGCCGGGGGCTTCCTTTCCCACCATGTTGCTGTTGTTCAGTCGCACAGTCGAGTCCGACTCTTCGCGACCCCATGAACAAGATCCCGCCAGGCCCTCCTGTCCTCCGCTGTCCTCTGAAGTTTGCTCAACTTCATGCTCGTTGCATCTATGACACTGTCCAACCATCTCATCCTTTGCCGTCCCTGTCTTCTTTGACCTTCAATCTTTCCCAGCATCAGGGTCTTCTCCAGTGAGTGCCACCACCATATTTCCCACCATATCTTGTGGCAAATACTGGCCCCTGCTGGTTGAATACGGCACTACAGCCAGCAGGTACAATTCTCAAGCATCTAAATCCTTAATCACCATTTTACACCATTAAAGAAAGTGTTCCTGAGCAACAAAGACCCATCTCCCTTCCTAGAAAGAGAGGGGCTTAAGATGAATAGAAAGCAATCATTTCCAAAGAAGAAAGCACCAATGTCGCGTGTTCCATACCCACCAGGAATCATAAATGTCCTAAATAAAGGCCACGTGTCCCCCAGAGAGACTTGTGCTCGGCCGATCAAGACCTGCTGGCTGTCCCCGGCCCAAGGGACATCTGCTTAGCCTCAGCCAGGGCTTCTTCCACCCTGGCCCTGGCCTGGTGGAATATGCTCTGGCTGGGATCAGAGCCCTGAGGGACTTATTACCACTCCGCAGGGCTTGTAAAACGGAGCTGTCTGGATGCAGCGGGCATCCAAAAAACCTGGCCTCCCCTGCTGAAGCTCACCATCTCTCTGCGGCCCACATCAAGAAGATGTCAGAGCCCCTGAGGTACCAGCTTGGAAACTCTGCATGTAAACAGATAGTGCAACCTGTTTTTTCAATCATGTAGTTTAAAACTGTTTTAATTATTTATCAATGTTGTATGTGATGTATTTTAGAACCTGTGTTCTGATCTGCCCTGAGCCCGCTTGCGGGGAGGGTGGCATATAAATTGAAATAAATAAAGAATTAAATAAATATGGTGCCTAAAGCAAATCACCAGTGGGATGGTGATAAAACATCAATAAATGTAAACCTAGGGGATAAGAAGGGAAGCACAGAAAGATAACTTTATAAATACAGTTAGCAGCTGAGAAAGAATTAAAACTGGAAAAGAATCAAATCTAGACTGTCAGCTCCACAGGTCAGGGAAGCTGTTCTTTAAAAAGGGTGACCGCACACACAGAATGTCCAGTGCCTCAAAGAATCCAAGTTCTGCGCTGTATAGCCAGGACTGAGATGGGTGGGACACTGGTAAAGGCACTGTAAACTGGAAGGCTTGGGGTGTACAATCCACCCCACCACCCCCCTGTCTGGGCGGGGGGGGGGGGGGGGCTTTGATAAGACTCCAGTAAACGCCTGCCTCTGGGGAGGATCCTGGTCAAACTTGCAAAACGTTCTATTTTATTAAATAGTAAAAACTGTGTTCTCTCTACATAGCAGTCTCTAGGAGAGACTGAAATTCGTGGGAAAACACACAAATCATGCCTCGCCCTACAAAAAAAAGGCATCTCCTAATCAGCACTCCACCATTAAGTTCTAAAAGTACTAAACTATTTCACTGAACACTCGAAAGAAAGATAATTCTGCAGTGCGCACCGGAACACTCCCTTTAGGGTCCCACATATTATGCTTACTCTGTATGTTGGTCTTAAGACCGTAATAATAAAACTAAACTAAACTCCCTTTAGGGGAGGGGGCAAAGTTACCAAAGTCTGCAGCCCCTACAAGTCACAGCTGTGGGAGACCACCAAATGAGAGCGTGGTTGCTCACAGAATTAGAATTCTGGAAGGCACATGATGCCATCACTCATGGATGGGAGGATACGGCACCCGTTGATCCCAGAAGTACCATACTGAGCCCCCAAACCGGGAGGTTGTCAAGCAGCATATGAAGGGTTGCCTGAGAATACAGCCCAATATTGTGATGAATGGGCTTTTCACCCTATTTGGTTCCAATACAACCTGTGGAGTGGGATGGGGCGAAGGCCCTTAAAAGCTGCGGCATGTTTGATTCACAGTGTTGCATTCGCTCAGTTTTCTGAAAGACGTTTTGAGGAGAAAGGGATTAAGGTTCTTTCTGTCCTTCCTGGTCCTGGAAAGAAAGTCTGGAAGAGCTTCAAAAAAAAAAAGTTCTGAGGTCAGTTTTACCACAGTCGGGGGATTTGCAGGATTCACTTTTTCAAAGTCAGGATGGGAATTACTGCCCCCAAAACGAATCCTTCTGAAGTGGGAGGTCACACTGGCTGCCCTTCGACGGTCCCTGTCAGCCTTTCTTCATTGGTCTGCTTGTGCAACTGCTGCATCCTCGCATACGAAATGGCGTCTCCCCTACAAAAATAAAGGGACACAGTATAGAAAAGTAGAAACCACAAGAAGAATGCTGTGTATAACCTGTTCACCTCAATTAATCTCCCTTATAAATAAAAGCCGAATGGTGGCGGCACTTCTCTAGAACATTCCACACGCTCCAAAATCAGTTTGCTCTCTGATCTGTCATTCAGAGGGACTCCCTATCCCAGTGGTGGTGAACCTATGGCACGGGTGCCAGAGGTGGCACTCAGAGCCCTCTCTGTGGGCACGCGTGCCATCGCCCCAGCCAGGCCCAGACCATCATTAAAGTGTCGATTCTCAGCCAAATATTTTAAGTAAATGAAAGCATTTGGGATTGCTTTCCTTACTTTGTTTGGATCATCTTAAGTTGAGTTGTTTTTTTCTATAGTAAAACCTCAGTATTCAGGTTAAATTGCCATGTTGGCACTTTGTGATAAATAAGTGGGTTTTGGGTCACAGTTTGGGCACTCGGTCTCTAAAAGGTTCGCCAACATTGCCCTATTCACTGGCTGCTTTGCCTGAGTCTCGCCTCCAACATTCTAAACATTTTGCTGTTCCTCTCCCCCCCATAGCTAGTCAGAACACAGAGGTTATTTGCATATGCAGCCTCATTGGCCTTTGCCTCGCAACACAGAGGTCGTTTGCATATGCGACTTGATTGGCTTTTGCCTCTAACATTCTAAACAGTTTGCTGTTCTGAGGTAAAATGTGTCCAATCTCCAGGTGAGGGCCGGAGATCACTCAGAATTACAACTGCTTTCCAGATGGCAAAGATCAGTTCCCTTGGAGAAAATGGTGGGCTCTGTATCCTTATAAGCTGCTGAGGTAGCCCCCATATGACAGCCAATGTGACGTAGCAGTCAGGGCTTCAGAGCACGGGAGAGGCTACAGGTGTGTGGGGGGTGGAAAGCTGAAGAGTGAGGGGAAAATAAAGGTAGGTTGATGATTGGCTGGGAAGGAGATAGGGTTGCCAACTCCAGGTGGGAAATTCCTGGAGATGGGAGGGGTTTCAGGAGCTGTGGGATCTCAGACAGGTACAAAGCCATAGACTCCACCCTCCAAACCAACTATTCCCTTCTGGGGAACCATCATTGCCAATCTCCAGGTGAGGGCTGGAGATCACTCAAAATTACAACTGTTCTTTAGGTAGCAGAGATCAGTTCCTCTGGAGAAAATGGTGGACTCAGTGTCATTATACCCTGCTGAGGTCACCACAGCAAATTGACACTGAGTATCCAAGGCCGGGACACCCGCCCAGATCCTCTTTCTAGAGGCCGTTGTATTTATTTCCACAACGGTCCTTTTTCCTAGTATACAATAAAGTTCGATTTTTACATTAAAAGTGTGTTATTGTATTTTTTATTACAACATCACAATCTTGCAACAACTTCCAGATTTGTTACCTATATTCCATATATTCACATAAATACACAAGCGGCAGGCAAAATACTCTGCATTCAATGATGCTTCAACTGTTTAACAATGTTGCTACAAAGAAATGAATCAAGTATCCAGGACCGGGACTGTCTTTGCCACAAAATTTCATTCCCTCCCATCACAGAATAGTTGACCTTCACTCATAGATTAATACTTGATCTTTGTATGTAGCAACATTGTTACACAGTTGAAGCATCACTGAATGCAGAGTATTTTGCTTGCCGCTTGTGTATTTATGTGAATATATGGAATATAGGTAACAAATCTGGAAGTTGTTGCAAGATTGTGATGTCGTAATAAGAAATACAATAATACACTTCAAATGTAAAAACTGAACTTTATTGTATATTAACTGAGGTGAACGACTTATACACAGTATTCACAGCACACAGGGGAGCGGTGGCACAGGGGATTTATCCTCTGGTTAATACGTCTGAGCTGAACAGAGCTGCTGTCAGTTCTAGCCCCGTGCTGGTGTGAGCTACCAGCCTTGTCCCCAGCTCGCCGTCCACCCAGCGGTTCGAAAGCTTCGGCGAGTAGATAAAATGGGTACCACTCCTTAGAGAGGGTGGGCACACTAAACCCCCCCTGGTGGGGGAGGTGTTAGCCGACGAATGGAATGTCCAGCACGTAAGACCAAACTCTTCGGCATGAAGGAAGCCTGTAATGGGCCGTCCGGCCAGGCGGTGGCAGTGCTGCGCTGCAACTTGAAGCAGTCCGGAGAAAAGCTGACGACATCAAGCCAGGCAGAGGGGAAAATGCCGTTGGAACACGTCTGACCTTACAGCTGAACAAAACTCCCCGTCAGCTGCGAACGTGTGTGATTTAAAGATTATATGTTGTCCTCCCTTGAATCATTGTTAGTCCCGTGTGTAATGGAGTAACTGTAAATCGCTCAGAGCCAGCAAGCTCTGCAGGATTGAGTGATTAATAAATTGAAAGATTTATTATTATTATTATTATTATTACTATCTTGTGGTCTCCCCTACAAAGGCAAAGGACAAGACACTGAGAGTGTGGAGGAGTGGGGAATCAAACCCAGTTCTCCCAGATTAGAGTCCGCGCTCCTAACCACTGCACCAAACTGGCTCTTCAGGGCCAGGGCTCTGAGGTTCTGTAGAGCAGGGGTCTGACTGGAGTCCACAAAACAGCCGGTTTGGAGTTGGCCACTGGGGGTGGAAAGTGCCATCATGCTGCAGGCATCTTACGGCCAACCCCAGAGGGTTTTCACAGCAAGAGACATTCAGAGGTGGTCTGCCACATGGCCTGCCTCTGCACAGCAGACCTGGTCTTCCTTGGTGGCCCTCCCATCCGAATACTAACTGAACACTGGCCCCGCTTAGCTTCTGAGATGACACTTGGCCTGCGCCATCCAGGTCAGGCCACTGAGTGCCTGTCAGTCGCTGGGTCTCTTGCAAAGAACGCCTGACTATGGAATCTGGTCTGATCCTGATGCTCTTCGTCTTCAGCAAGACTGCCGAGGATCATTTAGAGAGATTAGCTGTGCTTCCAATGTTCAGAGACACACACTCACTCCTTCTACAAACCATCGCTAAAATATCAGACCTGTAAAATGGACATCCAGGCTTAATGCTCTTTCCACACACACACACACGTGAATGCTCACACAAACATGAACACACACACACACACCCCATTTCACTGCAAAGGGTAAAGGGGCAGGGAAGTCAGCCTTCTCTTACTTTTTGCCCAGGGCCGAAAGTCCGTACAGCACACCTGTCGCAAACGCAATGGCATTGCCCAGCAAAGTTGTCAGAGTCAGGCTCAGTATGACTGGAAACACAGCCATCCTGGACAAAGAGAAGGAACAGATGAGACCCCCGGATGGCGCCCAGCTGAAGACACCATCCATACACAATGGCAGGGTGGGTCAAATATGCACTGTCCACAGACAATTTGCCCAGACGTTTACCTTATAAAAACCTTCCTGGCCCAAGAAATCAGGCAGGGATGATGATAATACCCAACTCGAATCAAATTTGTTTAAGAAAAAAGAATCAGGATGTAAAGTCCATCACAGTTCTTCTTTTTATTTTAAATATCTCATTGTCTTCCTAACAAACATACTCCAGGTAAGGTGCAGGGCAGTTTAAATAATAAACTACCCAATATAAAATGACAATTTAATACAAGAGTCTGAATTTATTATGCTACAGCAAGTATAGAGGGGGGAAACAATAGCAATACACATAAACAACATGTGAAGAATAAAATAAATCTGATTTTAAGACAACAGAAAACTGGACTAGCAGAGTAGCTAAGCACGGTCGGGCCCTCACCATCAAATGCAATGTTACTGGTCTACCTTAAAGGATTGTTGTAAGCCCTGTGCGCATCTTTGGAATTTTGACACAGGGTGAAGGACACAACAACAAAATGACTGCCACAAGAGGCAGAGCCAACCACACATTTGCTGCCCCGGGAGGCAGATCCACATGCATAGGGAAAGCCCAGAGGCCGGGGAGAGTGGACTGCCAACCTCCAGGTGGCTGAAGGACCACGCCTATTACATCTTGTTTCGTGTATAACTTTATCAAAGTGGGTAACACTGAAATACCTATATCTAATCACAAAAATAAATTCTATTATCAGTATTAGCAAAAGAGTGACAGAAGGCTGTACATACAACTGGCTGTTATATAATACTAGTTGCAAGGTTCGTTGCGGAAAGAGATGCAACGAGCTCTAGAGAGAGACTGCCCTGGCGAAGGAGAGCGCCGCGGCTCCCCGGCTCTGAGGGACGCACCCACCAGGTGCTGGAGTGGCGGCAATGGAGGGAGTCCTGGCAAGACCCATGGGCCGAAGCAGTCGCGTGGGTGCGGTGGCGCCCTGACCTGTTGCTGGCAGTGGTGGAGTGGCGACGAGTGGGGGAGTCCTTCTCGGGCCTGTGGCCCAAGCAAGCCGGCGCTGCCTCCCATCGGCTGTGGCACCACCATGTTCCCTTGTGGGGCCCATAGGCTGAGCAAGGCCGCGGCGCCACCGGCGCTTCCTGGCCTCCATGGCTTGCCGCCTCCCAGCGACTGCCCTACCTGGTGGTGGAGCGGCGGCGAGTGAGGGAGTCCTTCTTGGAGCTGCTGCCCAAGCAAGGCGGCGCTGGCTCCAGTCAGGCGCAGCACTGCCATGCCACCCTCTGGGGCTTGCATGCTGAGCAAGGGCACGGCGCTGCTAGGGCGGCGCCATTCTCTGCCCGCCGGAGCATCCTCCCATCCATCAGCTCTCAGCACACTGCGGCTGACAGGCTGGGCGGTGCTTCTGTGGGCGGGACGAAGGCAACGCAGCCAGTGGCCAGGGATCCCTTTCTGACTGGCAGCTGAGGGACCCAAAGGCTATGGGGGAGTGTGAAACGTTGAGGCAAGAGGGACATGAAAATTCATTTATATGTAAGGAGAGATACTTAACAATATTAATTCATTTGGCAAGCACACTAGTCATATCTCATAGTCACATTCATCCATTAATGTGATGTAAATATCACTCTTCCTACTCACTTATACATATCTAATTGCTGCCAGCCGGCTGTATGCCAGACCTGCGTCTTAAAGGGACAAAACCCATATGCAAAGGCAGAATGCCCTGAGGAGGAGAACAACCATATAAGGTTTTACAAGCTTTTACCATTTCAAAAATCTCAGTAATTACTGCCAGCATGACAAGTCATTTAACAAGACAAAACCATTTTACCAGGGACAAAATAGTTAAGGGGAGAAGAATACCATTTGAAAAACCACATCATTTTACATACAAGAAAACCATTGCTTTACGCCCATTATCAAAAGGAGGAAATACCAATAGAAAACCAACATGATTTTTCACCAGAGAAAACATTACGCTGCACAGAAATTAAACAAGCAAAAAAACCTTACAAAATGGATCTCAGCTGTGACTATGAGATATGACTAGTGTGCTTGCCAAATGAATTAATATTGTAAGTATATTATATAACAGCCAGTTGTCTGTACAGCCTTGTGTTACTCTTTTGCTAATACTAATAACAGAATTTATTTTTGTAATTAAATATAGAGATTTCAATGTTACCCACTTTGATAAAGTTATACACGAAACAAGATGTAATAGGCATCGTTCGTTGGTGTAGATGGCGTTTGAATTGCTTCCAGTAAACTGAATATTGGAAAAAGAATTTACAAGTCTGTGAAGAACTTTTTTTAGCACTATGCATCACGGTTCGTTTGCTTCCTTTCAACTTCCATCCCGTGATCTCTCTCTTTGGTTTGCAACCTCCAAGTGGCATCTGGAGACTTCCTGCGGCTATGACTGATCTCCAGATGACAGAGATCAGTTCCCCTGGAGAAAATGGCTGCTCTGAAGGGTGGACTCTGTGACATTTATATCCTGTGGAGGTCCCTCCCCTCCCCAGCCTCCACCCCCCAAATCTCCATGTAGTTCTCAACCCAGAACTGACAACCCTGTGGGGAGAAGAGGGGTGATTTTAAAACAGGCACTGGGAAAGAGGAGTGGGAGATGACAGAAATAATGTTGTGGTGGCAGTTGCCACGGAAATAACGTTTTAATCTGCACCCCCAATTAGATCTCCAAAGGCCAATCAGAAACCGTGCTGGGCAGAGCCCCACCTGGTCCCGCCCACTTTCTAAAAACTCCTGGCGGGCACCAGTAAACGGTGCCCACGGGCAACACCTTGGGGACCCCCTTGCTGTCAGGACCCCCCCTCGTTCTTTCAAGTTCCATCAAGGCCTTTGTTTGCACTCAGGAATCAGAACAAACCTCCCCTTGTCCTGAGCGACACAGCTCATGTCTGACTGAAAACTTCCTGGTTTGTGAAGCCTCGGGTCAGATTCCCATTGGCCACACCACTGCAAATGTAAACTCGACTTCCTTGATTTTGTGGGGAGGAAAACTCCGGTCTGCCAGTGAGGCGCCTTCCTGGCAGCGTCCCAGCAGACTGGAACTTTCAGTAATTGTGCTCTGCACATGTGAGGGGAAGAGGGGAAGGGAAGAGGGAGGGAAGCGTGGCTGGCTGGGACATCTGAAAGAGGCCTAAGTGCTGTTATTACTGAACTGCCGAGAACAATTAAACTCCTCGGTCTCTCTCAACAGCTGGCCTTTGCAGAACAGTGCCGGGGGTCCTTTGTCTAGATGACCCCAGAGGTCCCTTCCAACTCGACGATTCTATGAAAGGCCAGGGGTTTCTGCTGTCAGGGCTGCTGTGCTGCTCTTCTGACAACTTTTAAGATTTAATGCGTTTATTGTTTTGCTGTTTTTAGCTATTGCATATATGTACGGGGGTCCTTTGTCTAGATGACCCCAGAGGTCCCTTCCAACTCGACGATTCTATGAAAGGCCAGGGGTTTCCGCTGTCAGGGCTGCTGTGACAACTTTTAAGATTTAATGCGTTTATTGTTTTGCTGTTTTTAGCTACTGCATATATGTAAGCCGCCCTGAGCCTGCCCTGGCAGGGAGGGTGGGGTAGAAATCAAATCAAATAAATAAATAAAAACTTCGTAAAAGGCTGGTGTTTATGAAGTCCTTCGAACAGTCAAGAGGCGGAGAGAAGCGGCCCCCACCCCCTGGGCTCCCGCTCGGGATAAAGTCCCTCCCGGCAGGCACGCCCTTCCCCCAGGTGCTCAACCCTGCTCTCTGGCACACTCACTCACCCACAGTAGAAAAGGGCTTTCTGCCAGGGGCGGAGCTTATCTGCCCTTGCCGACACAGCATTTGCAAACTCGACAAACTGGCAGCAGAACGGTGCTTCGCAGAGGAAGAGAACGAAGGCATTCAACCTTTGGAACGAGAAAACCAGACTCAAAACCTGCACAAGGCCCATCCTTCCTGCCTCTACATCCACCCTTGTGGCCATTCAATTTCCCCAGCAATTAAGAACCGTCTCCCATAGGAACCCAGCCATGCGCGGCGGTCATCTTCGGAGGCCCCTCTGAGGTTAGATCGGGGGCAACTGGAAAGGGGGCCTTCTTAGTCGTGGCACCAAAACATTGGAGAGCCAGTTTGGTGTAGTGGTTAGGAGCGCGGACTCTAATCTGGGGGGACTGGGTTTAATTCCCAGCTGCTGGTGTGACCTTGGGTCAGAGCTGTTCTTTCAGGAGCAGTTCTTGAAAGAGCTCTCTCAGCCCCACCTACCTCACAGGGTGTCTGTTGTGGGGAGGGGAAGGAGATTGAAAGCTGCTCTGGGACTCCTTTGGGTAGTGAAGGGTGCGGTATAAATCCAATCTCTTCTTCTTCTTCAAAACATTGGAACTCTCTCCCCAGGGACTTTCGTCTGTCTCCCTCTATCAGCATCTTTCGCCAGCAGGTGAAGACTTTTTTGTCTTGAGAGCCAGTTTGGTGTAGTGGTTAGGTGCGCGGACTCTAATCTGGGAGAACCGGGTTTTATTCCCCACTCCTCCACTTGCACCCCACTCCTCCACTTGCACCACTTGGGCAAGCCATAGTTCTGATAAGAGCTGTCCTTGAAAAAGAGCAGTTTCTGTCAAGAGCTCTCTCAGCCCCACCTACCTCACAGGGTGTCTGTTGTGGGGAGGGGGAGGGAAAGGAGTTTGTAAGCCGCTCTGAGACACCTTTGGGTAGTGAAGAGCGGGGTATAAATCCAGTCTCTTCTCTTCGTCTTCTTCTTTGTTTCATCTGGCATACCCACAATAACTCACTGGCCTTCCTTCTGGTTGTTTACAATTTTTTTAACTGAATTATTAAATCTATTTTTAATTGTTCAAATATTTTAATTTTTTTATGTTCACCACCTTGTGGACCCTGATTGTGTCTCCTCTGCCTTGAGCAGGGATGAACGTAGTCCTAAAATTCCATTATGAATCGCTCAGGATAGCCCAATCTTGACAGATCTTGGAAGCTAAACACGGTCAGCCCTGAGTTACGACTTGGATGCAAGACGTCCAAAGAAGTCCAGGGGCACTACACAGAGGCAGGCAATGGCAGACCACCTCTGAATGGCTCTTTCCTTGAAAACCCCTCTGGAGTTGCCATAAGTCAGCCATGTCTTGATGGCAAAAAAGATGAAAGCTGACCGAATAGCCCTGGAAGTTAAGCAGAAGAAGAAGAGAAGAGGAGACTGGATTTATACCCTGCCCTTCACTCGGAGTCTCAGAGTGGGTTACAAACTCCTTTCCCTTCCCCTCCCCACAACAGACACCTTGTGAGGTGGGTGGGGCTGAGAGAGCTCGTTCAAGGACTCAGGGACAGCTCTTGTCAGAACTACGGCTTGCCCAAGGTCACATCAGCAGGTGCAAGTGGAGGAGTGGGGAATCAAACCCGGTTCTCCCAGATGAGAGTCCGCGCACTTAACCACGACACCAAGCAAGGTTGGCCCTGGTTAGCACTTGGATGGGAAACCTCCAAGGAAGATCCAGGGTTGTGATGCAGAGGAAGGCCATGGCAAACCACCTCTGCTTGTCTCTTGCCTTGAAAACCCCAAGGGGGGGGGGGCACCATATGCCGGCTGCGACTTGATGGAACTTTTCACCACCCCCTGCTTGCTGCTGCCCCTTCTGCTCACTGGATACCTGATTTCCAGGGCCTTTGCAACTATACCCCCCCCAAAAAAAAAAAGATTTCAACAGCCAGCCAAATCAAGAAAAGAGAAAATAAAACAAGGCCAAACCATGGAGAAAAAGTGTATCCCTTCGAGCAAAAAACCTGAAGAAGGCCAAGGGCAAGTGGTGGTTCTACCAATTGGTCCGAAAACTCAAGCCACTCACTCAGTCGCTGGGCATCAAAAGGACTACGTGGGCTTTCGCAGGAAGCTTCGTCAGCCCTTAAGCAGATCAGACAAGGAAAGCCCTGCTGGGTTGGACCAGGGGTCCAGAGCGGCCAGCATCCTGTCTCCCACAGCAGCCTAGCTAGGCCAAAAACTCCCCCCCCTCGCTGTTGCCCCCAGAGGCATGTCTTCCTCTGAAAATGGGGGGAGGGACCTTTAATATTTAATTCAGACAATGAAGAAAATGGCCGTGATATATAATGAAAATATATATTTAGACTGCTGTGTTGCAGTATTTCATCAACAAGTAGTCAAGATGTACACATCCACACTAATGGAATTTACATATACTCTAAATATGTATTTTCATTATACACCACGGCTGTTTTCTTCATTGTTTGCATCCTACCCGTGATCTCTCTGGTGTTTCTACACAATATTTAATTCAGAGCAGAGCTAGGGGTGGGAGGGAGTGGGCAAGAGGGGGAGGAGTGCTGGGGAAACGTGGCCAATGGGCAATCTTGCCTCCAACCGGCTTGCCTCCAATCGGCCCCTGAAAACACCCACCTTTTCCCGCCACTCAAGCAGACCCATGTTTGCTTGTTTCACATGCACCACACTGGTCCGCCACCCTCAAGATCAAGAGAGCAAAGGAAACGCAGCAAGGGGACCCCCAGTTACTTACATCATCCAAACTCCAGCTGCTATGTTGAGAGGATGGACGGTGATGCAGTTGAAGAGGCCGGCTAAGGCACAGGCTGAAGTGGGGAAAAGAGAGAGAGAGGGGTAGTCGGAGGAAGGGCAACTTCGCACGGGCACAGGATTGAGCAGCTGGCCAAGATCAGGACATGCTAATCAAATTCACACTGTGTTCCCGGACTTCCCACTACTATGTGTATTACGCAACCTGTACACGTTAGCCAAGTTGGTCCCATCTCCTGCACGTCTTAGCATTTTTCAGAATTGATTCTGCTTTGGCCCGTTCCAGAGCCACAGGCTGGGCAGCTGTAAGGAGCCCTCGCAAAACTTCCTCAGTATCTCCAGGGGCTCCTGGGACTTCACCAGATCTTTAGCACCCACACGCCTTGAAGCAGATCCCTGCAGCCATCAGGACTAGAAACTTGTTGTTCTTAAGGTGAAAGCAAAGAACGTCGGGAAGTTGGATTCTGTGCCCTGTATTATATTCTGTGCCCCTGCCAAATTACAGCATGCATCCAGCCCAAGTCTTGGGCAATGAACTCAGCTCAGCCGACATGAGGCAGGTTGAGAGCTAATACAGTAAGACAGAGTACACTGGGGAGACCTGGGTTCGAATGCTACTCAAAGTCAAACCAGATGAGATACTGCAAAATATGGAGAAAGTCTGTGTATGGCTCCCTGGCATGTTTCTTCTTGGCAAATGTAAGCCACAATGTCACCTAATTTGGATCAGGTCCACAGTTTTTAAATGTATTTTAACTTTTAATGTAGGCCGCCCTGAGCCTGCCTTGGTGGGGAGGGCGGGATATATAAATAAAAATAAAGACATTTCTCACCCTCCCCTCCTCATGCCTGATCTCTGTCGCAGGAGGAGCTATTTGCCCTGTCGGGAGGGGACTAGGAGCAAACCACCTCTTCCAACAGAGAAAAGCTTCTAAGCCAAATGCCCCCCCAGAGGTTTACTCACAGAGGACAATCAAACTAGAGTCTAGACACCAGATGCTGTTTTCAAGCCTCCCCTAAAATGACACAGGGTCTCTCACACCCCCACTGTAGGCAAGCCCGTAGCTACACTGAAGCATTTCAGGACATTTCAGGGCCCGGCCCCCCAACTTCCATCTAGCCCAGGCCCACCACTGCCGCTCCTTCCTCAAGCACGGCTTGCTTCTCCACTGCTGCTGCTGCCCCCTTTCCCAAGCGAGTAAATGTGCGGGCCAGGTTGCGGCCTGAGAGGTTGAATTTCTGGCCACAATGAGGCCAGCGTTTGTGTCTGGGGCTTGCCGGCTGGCCGCAGCACTCCCAGGGCTTCGCTGGTGGGGCAGGATTGCTCAAGATGTGCACAAACCCATCTCGACCAAAAGCCAGCGAGGTGCGTTCACGCCAGCCCGGGTGAGGCGAGGCTGTTTCGTTTTGTTCTACCGAGGCGAGCCGAGAAGGCCTTTTTCGTTTTCCCACAGGCTCAGGCAAGTGCAGGGTTTGACCCGAGCCCTGCAGTGTGATCCGGGGAGGGGGGGGGAGAAGGGGGACGATGTCTGTTTGTATCCTGGTCTCCATTCAGGAACAGAGAAAACTTGGTCGCCTGTCGCTCCTCCATCTGAACAGGGCTAGGGATCGCAGGCCGTCGCTCCAAGAGGGAGAATGAGGATTTTGGCGTTGGAATGACCTGACCCGTCGAGGAATTTGGGGAGCAGGGGGAAAACTAATTCAGTGTTTGGGTCCCTTTTCTCGCAGAGGCACACACCACGGATCGGGCCCCTCGGCACCCACATCCAGCCTCTTCACCTCCCAGCGTGAAAGTGTTGCTTGGATCTCGCCCCCCCCCCCAAATTCCCAGCCAGGAACAGAAGTTGTTTCACACTGGGGTGGCGGCGTGGGGGGGGGACCATCTGGAGCCAGTGGCTTTGCTCCTTCCCTGTAAAAAGTCCCAGCCCCGGCGGTGGTGAGACCCATCAGGACTCCAGTGGGCTGGGGGAAAGGCTGCAAAGGGAAAGCGAGGCTCCGCCGCAGAGGGAGCAGAAGAAGCCGAAGGCAGGACAGGGCTGTGGGGGCTTGCTGGTCCTTCTGCCTCCCTCCCTGCAGGACCAGGCCAACCAGCGCCAGGCTGCTGCACTCAGAGCCGTCTCGCATGCCCGAGTGCTTGGGAACAGTGTTCCCTCTAAGCTGAGTTAGTGTGAGCTAACCCACAGATTTTTTGCCTCTGGCTCATACATTTCTGTCCTCGCTCAGGAAGGATGGCTCCAGAGCAAACTCACTTATGCAGGAGCCAAATCGCTCGCTCACCACTTTAATGGCAGTAGCTCACAAAGTAGAATTTTCGCTCACGAGACTCCACAGCTTAAAGGGAACACTGCTTGGGAACTGCTTCCATTCACATTTACTTAGGAGAATTTAGCAGTCGCTTTGACTCCGAGCGGTTTACAGGTGCTTTAACTGGCGAGCCTGAGGGTTTTTTTAATTTTATTTTTTCTGTGATGTCAGTGCCCCCTGACTTATTTAAAGGCCCCCTGAATCAAAAAATCCTGGCTACGGGCCTTGCACACGGAAGCTTATACCCAGAACTGAACTTTGTTGGTCTCAAATGTTGTTCTTCTCCCAGAAAGACTGTCAGCCTAACTTCTGCCCCTGCTCCTATGCCATGAAAAGCAGACAATCCACAGAAATCTAGCAAGTAAAACTTTCCTCAATAGGGAGATCAAGGTAAGTGTGCCCATCTTGGGCTACTGTTGGAGGCACAGCAGCCAGGCCAGTTCACAAATGCCCAGCCCTGGCAATGCTGTGTTGTGCAGCCCCCAAACCCCCCTCCGCCGTGGGATCTGGAATGGAACGGAAGGTGCTTGCTAACAGTTTTGCTCCAAGCCAGGCCCTCATGAAACTTGCACAGGCTCTCCTGCATCCGATACTCGCTCCGTTCCCTTTCGATTAGCCAGCAGGTAACTTTATCCACTAGCAGAGAGGCGGCCGTGGGCAGGGTTTGCAAGAGCCTCGTCTGCTGAATGCACAAAGATGCACCACCACCACCACCCCAAAACAAAAACCATCACCGGGGGGGGGCATGGGAGACTCCCCCCCCCAGGCTCCTCCCTGAAACTACATGCATGGTTGCTGGGCAGGGGGCAGGCAATCGGCACCAGTTTGGGGCTGGGTCCTGAGGCTTCAGCTGCAGCCCCTCCTCTGCTAGCCAGGCCCAGTTTGGTCTTGGGCACGTTGCTCAGGCCCAGGGGAGGAACCTTCTGCTCATGTGGGGGCCAGTTCTTGCCAAGTCCGGGCACTGGAACAAAAGGCAAAGTATTCCAGGACTGAAACGGGCTTCTGGTCTAGCTTCACTAGGCTTAGAAAACACAGACGTTCACAGTGGACACTGCCAATGTCTTAAGCTGGAGGAAGCAGAGGTGATTATCCGCCCTGGGTTGGGACGGCCTCCCATGCCCAGGAGGGAAACGTGTCTGAACATGGCATTCTTGTGTCAAGTTCTCCCCTCCCAGATGCAAAAGCCCCGCTCCCCGTGTCAGGACAGCAGCAGAGCAGAAGCCCCCCCCCAAAAGAAATGCCCCTGGCTGCTGATGGGGAAGAAACGCAACACATCCAGCTGGACGAAGAGTTCTGCAGGATGCCCCCATGAAACTGGAGCAAGAGAACAAAGTCTGAGTTCAGGGGCACCTTGAAGACCAACCAAGGTCAATTCTGGGCAGAAGCTTCCATGTTGCCTCTGCCCTTTGTCCCACGACGCTGTGACCTTTTGAGTGGACTAAATGCAGCTGGGTATAGAGTGGATTGCCCTGATCCGAATGGCCCAGGATGGCCCGCTCTCAGCAGGCCTCAGAAGATAAGCAGAGTTGACCCTGGCTAGCACTTGGGTGGGAGGCCACCCAGGGAATCCACAGAGGCAGGCAATGGCAGGCCACCTCTGAATAAGAACATAAGAACATAAGAGACGCCAATGTCGGATCAGGCCAAAGGCCCATCCAGTCCAACACTCTGTGTCACACAGTGGCCAGAAATACCAGGTGCCATCAGGAGGTCCACCAGTGGGGCCTCTTGCCTTGAAATCTGGAGCGCTCAGGAGGGTCGGCCCTGGTTAGTATTTGGTTGGGGGAGCACCAAGGAGTTCCAGGGTTATGACGCAGAGGCAGGCGATGGCAAACCACCTCTGTTCGAGTCGTGCCTTGAAAAAACCCCTGGGGGTTCCCCATAAGTCGACTGCCACTTGAGGGCACTTTCCACACACACACACACATATCACACAGATGTTGTTTCTATTATACACACACGACAAGGGTTGCCTCCAGTGTTCCCTCTAAGCTGAGTTAGTGTGAGCTAGCCCACAGTTTTTTAGCCTCCGTCTCACACATTATTGTCTTAGCTCAGGAAGGAGGGCTCCAGAGCAAACTAACATATGCAGCAGCCAAATCGCTCGCTCACAACTTCAATGCCGGTAGCTCACAAAGTAGAATTTTTGCTCACAGGGCTCCGTAGCTTAGAGGGAACATTGGTTGCCTCAGCTCTTCACACAGGGCCAACCGCCCTCCTCCTCCTTGCTTGGGGTCAACCTAGGCACGGTGATCTTGTTTGACCCCCACATGGCTGCCTTGGTCTTCCCTTTAGAACAGGAAGTGTCCAGAAGAGGGAAACTGATCCTTCTTCCCAAATCCTCCTGGCACATTACATACGTAGTCTTTATTTAAGTATTTAAACCCTGTTTTTCTCCCCAGTGAGGATCCCAAGTAGCTTACAATCCTCTGACCCCTCCCCATTTTACCTTTATAACACCCACTCTCTGAAGTAGATCTGACCAGCCTGATGTCACCCAACCAGCTTCCGTGGCAGAGCAAAGATTCAAATCTGGATCTCCCAGATCCTAGCCTGACATTCGAACCGCTACACCACCCTGGCTTTGGAGCTCTTCTCTGCAGTGTAGCTTTGCTCCAGGATCAGAAATGTGCCGGAAGCAGACGTGAGGGTCGGCTTGTCTCCCCCCCGGTTGGGGGGGGGCTTAAAAATTAGGCTCTCCTCTCCACCTTCTGCTATATTTCTCGAAGAGAACAAAGATGAAAACAACTGTGATGTAGTATTATGAAAATATATTTAGACTGCTGTTTTGCAGTGAATAGTGTTTCTTCAACAAATAATGAAGATACACAGTTTTGTTCGTAGCCAACAAAAGGAGGGATGCTCACAAGATACTTTTGCAGGAAAAGGCCAAGTAGATATTTCGCTTAAATTCACTCTCTCCTCATGGACTAAACTTTGAGTTAGACTCAAGTTATTTCTTATAAGACATCTATTTCCTCTGTGTGTACACAAGCTATTTTTACAGGTAGTAGTCAGGTTGGATATTTCATTTTTATTCACTCTCTCCTCTTGGATTAACGTTTGAGTTAGAGTTCAGTAGTTTCCTATTAACAATGATCTCCTCGGAATGAATAAGACTTGTGAACAATGACTCCATGATTTGTATTAGGGCAAGTCTGGGCAGCATAAGTTTTTTTCTTTAAATGTGCGATCTCTGTTTTGCCACCTGTTAGTAATTAAGATAGTGTTTTTATGTAAAGGGAGTAGTTTGTTAGGATATTATGACCACGGAAAGAATCTGTTTCAAGTGGGAAGAATGTTGAGGGTTAATTCACAGATTAGAACTGTGTAAGTATTTTTAACTTTCTGGTAGGCATTATGGAGTTTGCATGCATGTACTAGTGACAACATAAGAGGGTCATTTGATTGTAATTGTTTTTCCTCTCATTCAGTGACATGTCAATTAATGTTACTTACGCAGCACACTGAGAAAAAGCTGTCATGTGAAACGGGACTATATGCAAATTCCGTTGTGTGTATGTGTACATCTTATTTGTTGAAGAAACACTACTCACTGCAAAACAGCAGTCTAAATATATTTTCACAATACTACATCACGGTTGTTTTCGTCTTTGTTCGCATCCTTTCCGTGATCTCTCTGTTGTTTCTACATATTTCCAGAAGGGGCAGGCACACTGTGAGAGAAAGATGGCTGCCCTCCGCCCATCACTAACCTTGGGTCTGTCCCCAAAGGTACACCCCGGACACAACTGACTCTCTGATGAGTACACCTGCAGGATACACCTGTTCTCAAACACATGGCAGTCACGTTCACCTGTCCACTTTTTCAGATGGGCACTTACAAACCTCCTCCTTTCTATTCTCTCCCTCGGGTTCCACATCGATGGGGAGATCAGCCTGGCCTGCGCTATGGGCCAGATACCCAAAGGCTCCTGGTGCTTTTCTCTTTTCCTTCTTGCATGTGCTGCACTTAGTCGGTTGTAAGCCTGTCTGTAAATATTTGCAAAGAATATTCTCCGGCAACGGGCTTCCCAGCACACAGTTCTGCAAGATCTGCCTTGCCTTCTGTTCCTTATTTACTTATTACACATTCACATTCCGCAATTAAGAAGAGCACATCTGCCATCAGTCTCCTTCACTACATTTCCCCCTGGAATTAAACCCACACAAATGATGGCCATATTATAAACTAAGGCTGCGGTCACACAGAGCATTAGCCACGCTACTGAGACGGATGGTAGGCGGATTTTCTGGGTGCGATCACACCGCAACATCTGGGAAGCGTAGAGCTCCCATGGCGAACCCAAGGCTTCCCGCCGAAGACGCGGAGTTAAAAACTAGTACCTCCAAGGTACTAGTTTCCGGAAACCACGGGGCAAGGGCTGGCGTCTGATCGCGTTTCCGGTGGTAGTCCGTGGCATCCGGCGCCCGCCCATGTCCCGTCACAAACAGCTGGGGGTTTTCCCAAGTCTCCACAGGATGCGCACAAGCACCAAATGGCGCATGCGCACGAAGAGGAAAGCGAAAGTTCCGTTGCTCCGCAGAATCGCGCATGCCGTTGGTGAGATCGTGCTGCGCCGCTTCTTTGCCGCGCTTTTCCCCCGGGGCAAACCGCCCCACCTCCCCCCCCCCCCGGAATTTTACGGCCCGTGTGACTGGGACCTAAGCTTGTTATTCCAGTTTTGTCCTTGCATTTGTCCAGCAACTCTAATATGCTGTATGCTAATTTGCTGCTCACCATCCACCTATATGTATGGACTGGTAACTTCCATTTCAATGTATCTGAAGACGTGTGCCTGCACACGAAAGCTCATACATTAAATAAACCTTTGCGGGTCTCAAAGGTACCCCCCTGGGCTCCAACTTAGTTCTGCTGCTTCAGACCAACACTGCTGCCCCCACCTGAGTCTATAAGCAGTACAGAAATAGTCATGGGAAAGAAGAAATGCATTGCAAGGATGAAATATTCTAATAAGTCCCGCTACTATTCAGCTACTAGTGAGAGACCCTTATTTTGGAAGCCTTCAGGTGAGGAGGGAGGGTTGCCCTCCAGGCCAACTGTCTGCTGACTGGGGGCACTGTGGCTGGCTAGTAAGGCTGTGGTGGAATTTGAACCCAGCTCTCCCTCTGAGTCAAGAGCTATGATCTACAGAGCCCTTTGGCCAGCAGATGGTTCGACAGGCTTTCAAGCATGCTTTATACAACTTAATTGCACCAGCAGACTTGTGAAGCAGGTCAGTATTACCCCAGCTTGGCAGGCTGAGCGCAGAGGGACCCCACCAAGACAGCACTTACACCAAAGGAAGGACGGGATCCCCCAAAGCAAACTCCAACCCATCATCATCTGGACCTGGAAACACTATGAGGCCGAGAAGCAAGAAAATATACTACATGCGGGTCCAGCATGTGGCTTTGGAGGGAGAAGACAATGAAGCTGCCTGCGACTGAATCAGACCCCCCCTCGGTCCATCAAGGTCAGTCTTGTCTACTCAGACTGGCCGTGGCTCTCCAGGGCCTCGGGCGGAGGTCTTTCACATCGCCTTCTGCCTGGTCCTTTTAACTGGAGATGCCAGGGATTGAACCTGGGGCCTTCTGC